>NW_015113806.1:56693-156748 GCF_001443285.1 Poecilia latipinna
TGATTGCAATCAACAGATTATAAGTATTTAGTCTTGCGTTGCCAGTAACAAATTACACAGCGGCTAAACACTGATAAATGCATGAGAAAACGGACAAAGGCTTACATTTAATTTAGAAACCAAGAGAGTAAAGCAATTGACACTAAAACATAGACATGCTAAACCAATGGCAGGAATGTAATTAGTTTTACACCAAGACGTTGTCATAATTGAAAATGACAGATGAGTGTACTGTACAGGCAATGCAGCATCACTTTAACTTTCTAATATCTCTGTTAGTCTTCTCATTTCTCAATTTCTACACCTCTTTGTTTTAGATGAGAGAAATAAAAGCCTCTGCTGGGTTTTACTCCAGCCACTGATTTCAAATCTATATGCAGAAAGGATTGTTCTCACTTTCTGAATGGAAAATATTAATATCCTTCTGCTTTTCAGCCTGTTTGCTAAGGTCTCAATGGAAATTAGCTTGCTCGGTATAAGCAGGCAATTAATATGCATGTTACACATTTGTGCTTTTCTAAAATGACATTCCTTTTTCTGCAACCAGGGTCTCTGTCCCTGTAATGGTCCCAGTGTCTTTTCATAATGAAACTGAACTAAAAAAAAGAAGAAGAAAAAATCAGCTGGTGATTTTTTAGTGATGCAACCTTTTTTTTTTTATTATTTTAACAACTAAAACTAACAGGTTTATAAAAAGTTGCTCCAATAATTAGAACCTGTTTCAAAGGATATTAGGGGCCGTAATAATAATTTATACAGCTTGAAGTTTTTCATATTGTTTAAATCCTAATATCTTATTTCATTATATTTACAACCACAATCTTCTATTTATGTTCGAAGAACATTTGTGTGATAAACCAACAGAGTGGTGAGCACAGAGGAAAATGACACTTTTCAAATGTTTTAATGTTCAACGTTTTTCACAACTGCTCTATTTATGCTTAAGCATCAATCTATATATTGACATAGTAAAAAAAAAAATATCCCTTTAAACTCTAAAGTTGTACATTTTATCCAGGTGTGTTTTGGCCTGCATTAATATTTCACAATCATTTAAATAAACAATTTGACTATACTTAATTTTCACCATCAGCATGTTCACACTGAATTTTAAAATTAATCATACATATTTATTTATTTATTTATTTATTTTGCAATAATATCTAACCTGACAGTTTCTTGTCTGCTGAATGGGAATCTCTTCTTATTTAACAGATGGGAATATTTCCACAAGAATTCAATAAATTGTGGATTCTTGTGGTATTACTATGTCAAATTCTTACATGTCTTCGCATTAATGAGCTGTGGTTCACTCGGTCCTGCTTGGTAGAAAGCCGTCACTTGGACACTGTAATCCGTCCCGCTTAAAAGATTCAGGAGTAGAATTGAGTTCACATCTTCGTCTACTGTCGTCTCCAAAACTGGACTTTGAACTAAAAAAAAAGACGAAACGTGTATTAAAATACAGAAAAAAGCAGTGGGCCAGAACTTTTAGTTTGATCAGTATAAAATAATGCAGGAACATGTAAACACTACTTTTGAAAAGCAGAAAGAGAAATTTCTAAACCCACTGAGTACAGATATCACAGATTCCTGGAGGAGCTTTTTTTAAAAAAATGTATAAAACTAAGTAATTAAAGTTATTATGCCAACACACCACCCAGTGGAATAATCCTCATAAAATACAGATTGAGTTGCGTCTGTGCCAACAAGCACCAAAAGTCTCTTCTAGTCTAACTGTGTATATGTGTGAAAAGTGAAGGTCTGTGTGGGACTTTTCTTGTCCTTGAACATTCCTAAAATAACATCAGTGCAGCACGTTTGCCTGTACCTGCTCGTAAAATAATTGCTTTTAGGTGATTGAAAACAGAGTTGGAAACTATAAAACACTGGATCCATAGCTTGGTGAAGTAATTAGCAGCAGACGCAGGGCAGAGCAGCTAAAATGGTCATTTAATGATGATGTCTCATTGAAAGAGTGGAGAGGATGCACATATTTGTGTGCTACACTGCTTTTTTTTTTTTTTTTTCTTTAAGCTTTAAACTGTCTGCTTTGGACCTCAGTCTGCGTGTGTGTGTGTGTGTGTAGGTGTGTGTGTGTGTGTGCGTGTGTGTGCGTGTGTGCGTGCGTGTACCATGAATGGGCCGGTAGAGAATCCTGTAACCTTCTGTCGGAGACTGAGGCAGATCCCAGGAGACCCTGAAACGGTTGTACGACTCCTCTGACACACGTAGATTTTCAGGAGACAAGAGAGGCACTACCAAAGCAACAAAAACAAAAAGGCGAACTTGACTTGAATGCTACAGAGATTTGATGCTGAATGTTATTAAACAGACACTAAAATTCAAGTTTCACTGAGTCTTTTGCAGAGAGCAAACAACTTCATGCGTCCAGTGTGGCCAGTTTGTTCATTTGTTTAAGAAATAAACAAAAAAATCTCTTGACCTTTTACAGATTTTACAGAGCACATCAATAAAGAAGTTATTCATTTGTAGCACCAGCACAGGAATATTTGCAAAAAAAAAAAAAAAAAAAAAAAAGAAAAGCTGAACAGTAAAACTTTTCTAGAAGCTGTATTTGGATGGTTAAAAATACCAGGGGAAGAAATAGCTAAGCTTTGTTTCTAACATGAATCATTTTCTTTCCGACACAAACAAAACTAATTGCAAGGTTGTAAAACTCTTTAGCTCTTGATTTATGGGGGCTTTGACCCTCAAACTCTCTAAGTGCTCTCACAGTATATGTCTGTGTTGTAATTTATGACTATAGTCTGGGACAAAGGCAGTTTAATTTGACTGATGATTAGTTATGGCACTCTAATCTTAAAATATGACATGTCTAATCTGACGTTTTATTTCACTGCATAACAAAGAGACAATCAGTGCTGCTCAAAAAAAAGAGAAAAGGTTGAACAATGGTAAAGAGAATCAATTGGACTAATTTAATCATTTCATTATTTAAGGAGCTGCTGGAACAACGAGGAGTTCATATTAAGACAATTAGGAAAGCATCAGTATTTCTCATCACCTTAATTCATATTCTCCATCCGGCACATAAATTAACATAAATTGTACGAAGCGCAAATTAGCATTCTGCTTAGAGCAAATAAAATTCTTCAGTATCTTTCAGCCTATTCTCCTAAACTGAAACCTGCATATTTCATTTACAGAAAACAAGGAAACCTTGAAATAACCTCACTGGTTAATAATTCATAACTTGCATGAATATTAAACTAGGGGCAATAAAATATGAAATTATTACTCCTGGAGAATTGTTTTACTTCCCAACAACAAAAAAAGTAATTTATTCCAAAAACTATAAATTGATCGACAGGAAACTTAGTGACAAAACGAGAGCGGCCAGCTGGAACAGCAGAAAGCTTGAATTTCATTTATTAATTTGATCTCCTGAAGAATATAAAATTAATAAAAAGTTTAAGAAAATATCAAGGTAAAATACATAATCTAAGAAATATGGCATGTCTAACACATCAGGATTGTAGTTATCGAAGTGCAAATACAAAATTCATAAATAGTTTTGCCACACAACCCATAAGAACAAACAGTAAAACATTTCTTCTGGAAAGGCAGATCGATTCACTGAAAGGTCCAGCAACAGTCTTGATCTTGACTAAATGGAACATTTATAATGGATATGAAAGAAAGTACGTAATAAAGCTCCAATCTGCAAAACTCAATTACTGTAGGGTAAGAAAACCAACCGAGTCGATAAATATTGCTTTTTTTGTTAGTGATTTGAAAGTCCAGCTCTTTGAGTTTAAACAATCATAACCACGATAACCATGAAAGCCACAACCTGAGCTTTGTTTCTGACTTCACATATATTATTCATGCATTTGTGTTTCCATAATTTTCAGTTTCTTTCATCAAATCTAAAACAAGTCTTTGATAATTTAGCATAGAATGCTCTGCTTGTTTAAAATGAGACGACTGATTAAACATCATCCAGTCGCTGCCGTGGCATGTTTTGGTGAGGCGGGGTGTGTAGCATTTGTGTTTTCAGGATATTTAGGCTTACATGTAGAACCCAAAGCAGAAGCACTGATGCCATCTTGTCCATCAGAGTACACAGGTGTGACCGTCACTTTGTACTGCGTGTCTGGTAGTAAAGGCTGCAGCAATGCACTTTTCTGATCACCACCAACGGATATCTAGATACAAAATAAAAGATATAAGGAGTTATTTGGAGTTCTGCAGATCCACATTGCACCTGGTTTTACTCCTGGATTGTAGATTAGAGAGATGATTGGGGTGAAAAAAAAAAAAAACAACAACTCATGATCAAGTTCTTGTGAGTGTAGTATAATGCTACCATTAGAGTGTGGAAAAATTAAATGATATTTTTGGTAAAAATTAGACAGCATGAGATGCATTTTAACTGTCTTTCTTTGTAGATATTACAGCCAGCCCAGAGTTTCTGTTAACCCTGCTGCAGCCTTAAGTCACAGAGTCACTTGGACCTCTCAAGATTTTCACTTTGTGTGCAGTCCACAGAGGTTGCACTAACCATGCATGCGCTTTTCCAAGTTATATTTTGTGTTGTTTCAGGAACTGACGGTCTGACAGGACAACCCCCAATCAACATCAACATATGAGAAGTTTCCGGACAGCGGTTGCTTCACTTCATGTAGCTTCACATGAACAGAGAACAAGCTTTCGTAAAACAAATCATTGCATTCATTCATTTGGAAAAATTAGCATTAAAAATGTTAATTGAGTAAAAATGAAAATAAATGTGCTTTCGATTTTTACAAGGGTATTGATGAAAGGAAACAGCACTTAATAGTAAGTGACAATGTCAAACTGCATGGACAGGAGCTGTCCACTGTTCAAATTTTTTCATTATCCTCAATAACACAAAGAGTAAAGGCTAAAGCTACAGCTTAAAACGTCCTTTATTTATCAGCAGACAGGTTTAGCCATTTCTCTCATGTTGTTAATGACTGTTTTAGTTTCCAGTGGTGTTTTATAGTTCTTATGTTTTTCCTCTTTTCTCAGCTGCCCTCCATCTGTGCTCCCGCTGAGGTAAATGGCTACAGAAAAGATAATGGGCTGTCTTCTGGCTTGGCCCGGCCTCTCCATCTTCCATGGCTCTGACACCACATCGGGAAATTAAAAGAGAGAAAGGGGGAGGTGGAGAGAGAGAAAAGTCACGAGGGAGAGAATCAGAGAAACACGGAGGCAAGGGGACAGAAAGGGAGGAAGGCCTGTGCGGACGTGTTTGGGTGTGCATTAGTGATCAGGGTCAGTACATGACACTGAGCTCAAGGGCTCTTCAGAGGGACAGGGGGATCAGGAGAAGAGGCTGAGTGGACTGCAGCTAGAAGTGTAATCAGTTTTCTGGCTGCACTGCATGACCCAGAAGTGACGTCTGCAGTGCAATCCAAGAGGCTGGAGGTTTGAAATAACAACGGTTTTCCTCTAGACGCTACTTCAGTGTGGTCTGCTTCATGTGCTTGGTGTTCAGATCTGTCCAGGAAAAATGTCTCTGAATGATTCACAAGCATCGGGTTCAGTGTGATAATGCCCACAAGGACGAAACTTACACATATTTGGAAATGTCTGACAAATAGCAGAAAGGGCGCAAAACATACCAAAAAAAAACACAGATCAGCCTCAACAAATGCTGTTTTTGTCCATATCTTCCTGCATCGATGACAGCTCACAACATTGATAACTTACAGTTTCCTCCTCTTGGTTTGCACTGAGGTCAGTGTAGGAAATCCTGTAGCTCTCCACATCAGTGTCTTCCAGCTCCCAGGATGCGTCTAAGCTTTGGGTGGTCTCATCGCTCAGGTGAAGGTTTTTCACAGCCTGACGTGTCACTGTGGCATCACAGAGAAAACCTGTTTTACTCATTTAAAGCAAAAGGCATGCACAAATCACTTAACATTTCAAATATTAATTATGAATTAGGTAAGTAGTCATTAAGTACAACATAAAATGTAGTGTACATAAGTCCATAGCAGCATTATTAAAACAGCCGTTTTTAAAAGCATTTCGACAAGCAGGGATGGACAATGACAAGAGCAAAAACAAAACTTACAGATTCATGCTTTGTTAAAAACTTTATTCACAGGGAAGAAAGTTATTTAAAGGAACTTCTGACCGTTTGTTTCAGATTAAACAAGTGGCACATATTCGTTTGCAAACAGATTCATTTACTTTATATAAGTCAATGAATCAAGTCAAAAAACTTGCTTCTGATTTTTTTTTAATGGCACTAGAGTAACAGCAACCTTAGCCCATGGACACGTGCCGGGAGGATTAATAAAAGAATAGTTCATACAGTCAAATATAGCTAAACTAAAAAAAATAAATTGCTCTGAATGATTTTAGCACAGATTGTGTGTCACGGTGAGTCACCTCTTGTTGGATGTGCTTGGACGTATATATATTAAAAAAGCTCCTACTCATGATGTTTTACATTAACACACAATTCCACCTTTGGCACTTACCTGTTTTTGTGGTATGAATCGTTGTTGTTATAGCCACTGGAGAATTACAGAAAGTAGAAATCAGAGAATGTGTTACTGCTAAACAATGCCCTGTGCCAATAAGTAAGCCAATTAGAGAGGAACCTTTAACTAATCACTGTTAGCAAAAAGAGATTTCCTTCTGCTAAGATGAGGCAAAAATCAACAATGCAAATGTCTTGATGAATGTCAAAACACTTTGGCTTACAAATTGAAAGTTTTGCTTAAAAAAATGGGGAGAAGGGAATAGCTATGAGAATCATAGCAGAAGAGTTTTGCAGTTTAAAGACAAAAGTCGATTCATTTAAAAAGCAGCGTGTTAAAAGTGAATCTGTTGACACTTACATGTGGTTTCTATGACGGAGACCGTGTCGCTCTCAGATTCATCGTCAAATATGGCCGTTAACAGGACTTCATACTTAGTGGAGGGACTGAGACCGGCGAGAGTGTATCTGTTCTCACTTCCACTCAGAATCACCTACGATAAAATAATAATAAAAAAACAAACATTTAAATATAATAGTTCATTTTCATCGGTACAAGACAGTTAATTTAGCTCCATTTCTGAATAAAATTGTTTAACAGACTCTCAAACCAAGGCAATTCACAATTTGTGGGATTTTGCTAACATTTAAAAAACATATTTTCAGGGGTAAACATCCAGATTCCATAACATTTTAAAATAATCATATTAAATTTAATATGAACTGTTTAACAGAATCTGTCATCAGTGTAGATTTGAATATGTATGCTAACCTGAAGTCTATGTATTTTCTAGACACATAGTGCCATTTTATAGCACAATCAACTCACTACGTTACCTTCAGTTGTTATAAAAATGCTGTATAAATCAAACGTAACTTTAAAGCAATTTGACTTCACAATTTAACGTCTTGAAATTGGCCACCGTCTCTTTAAGAAGCTCCTGCTCTTTCCAACACTCCAACTTCAGAATGTCAGTACAATAATGCTTCTTATTATGCCATTCACAATTGATTTCAGAAGCGTTGGGCTGAGAAGTAGTTCTTACGATGAGGTAATTGCTGCTGCCACTAGTCTGTAGGAGCTGTGGGGTAGAGGAGTCCTGCAAGGCAGAGGCTCAGCTAGGAGACCACAGCTCCAAGGAGGAGCTTTGTGAGAGGAAGTTTTTAGGCATCCTGAATAGTGGAGATGGGGGAAATTCAAGGATTCCTCAAATAGGGATAAAAGAATGAAAGCAACACTTCTGGTATGTTTTTGATGAGGGAATAACATTATAACATGATATAAAGCTCAAAAAGCCCAAAATTTAGATTTTACACAACACACCTCCTGCCCACTCTCTTTTAAAAACTGTTTAATATTTTAGCAGCTCTTAGAAGTCAAAGCATATTATATCTTGAACAAAAAATAATTAAATACATCCATAATCCTTGAAAAATTTTGTCCCTCTAAACCACACATCGACTTCATTGCCATTTAGCACAACCACAGTTGTTAGTATTATAATGACACACAAATCTGGTGGAACCTCATTCTCTATTTCCTGGACATTCAAGTAAGCAGCAGAAAGCTGGTTCAGGGCACAAATGACATCTTTCTCTTGTTGTTTTTCCAAGCATCACCCTGCGACATGAAGCTGCCCTAGGCAGTGAGCCATATCGCTTCTATCAAAAACTGTCACTCCATGATGGAGGCGTCTGCTTGATGAGGCCACCGTGACTAAACTCCTCTATAAAGAGCAGTAATAAAACGGAAAGACGCCCAGAGTTGATCCACTCTGGACTCTCACAGGAATTGAAGTTTCTATCTATAAAAAGATGCAAGAAGAATCGGAGATAGAGGCTTCAATTCAAAGTCTGACTTGTTACTTAATAATTCGATTATTGTCTCTTTATACACATCAATAACCTTTAACTCCTTGCTGCAATGAAATGAAGCAGCAGCTGCTACAAATGACAAAGAACCTAACATTTATTTTTTCATAAAGAGAGGCTGAACTGTATAAATAGTTTATAATTACTGAATGGTAATTTCAACATTCACATGCATGAGCATCCATGCAGGTTTAAGGGTTTTGGGTGGAGGAGTGTTTCTGTAGCATCACAAAAGAGGGAAGGAAGGTTGGAGAGTACTGCCTTACAGCTATGCGACTATCTTTTGCATCCAGTTTATTGTGCTTAATCACCTCTCAAATTCAACACTAAGAAGAAATTAATTGGTGGATGTGTGCGCGTGCGAGCATGTGCTAAGAATGTGACCGAGAAAAAGAGTAAACCACATGTATCACTTTCTCTTTAGGCTGTCAGTATCCCCAGCTTATCTCTTCAATTCCCCAGGGTGGCATTTTCAGCTCTGATGACTCTGAGGAAAACACACATTTACACACACAAGCTCACACTGCATCCACACAAACCTGGGGCTCTATCATTGCTTCACAGCTGTCTCAAAACCCCAGATCGTGGTAATAAAACACCTGAGCCATTAATGTCTGGTTTTATTCAGCTTTCATATTCAACCAGGCCATGGGTTTTAGCTGTACTACCAGTAATGGTCTTAAGCTTCTGTGTAAGTCATTGGACTAGAGACTTCCCTCTCTCAAAGCATATGCAGCAAAGCCACTTATTCATCTACATATAAGACGAGAAGTGGACTAAATCAATCACGCTGCTGACAAAACGCATGTAAATGGCTCGGTCCTACTGCCGTCTAAATATGTCAAATATCTGTTTTCACAAATCATTCTCAAGGAGTGTGCAAGGTACTGGATGGGATTTTAGGCAAAGCGAGTTTAAAGCACATTTATTTCAGCACAAAACAATTCAAAAGGACACATTTCACTTTTACTAACCTCCTTTGTGTCACCACCAGAGAATGGTGCCCAGGAGAGTCTGTAGAGAGCAATGTCTGTGGCCGAGTGATCCCAGCTGACTTTAAAGCTGCCAGCGTTGACGTCACTGGAGCGCAGATTCAGCGGACCAGGAACCGGAGCTGAAACAAACAGTGAAGTTCTCTTTCTGCTGCCGTTTTCAATGATGTTGTGTTCATAATGCTGCAAGGTTATATGACGATGTTTGTTAAATCAATTTTATACTCTATTCATCTTACACAAGTTATTTTTTCACTTCCTTAATGTGAACTCTAATCTTCCTGGTCCACTCCATTACCTACTTCTCCACTCCACAAATTTTAAAGTGCTTGCATATTCATTTCAGGACATAAAACCCCTTTTCATAAACGTGGTCCATTAAACAAAGTTTGCTAGTAGATAAATAAAATCCTATATGGCCTTAAAAAGACTGCATGTTTTAGCAGTTGCTCACCACACATACATTTTTTGAGCTGATGCAGCACTTAAGGCTAACTGCTTGTAGCTCACAGGGATATTCCTACAAATCAATATGCGTTAGTGAGATGAAATAGTAAGGGACAGTAAAATTACCTTTTTATGTGACTGAGCTATAATGCTGGAGTGTAAATGGGGTTGGCAGGAAGCCAAGATGGCAGAAGGACCAGTAAGGGTTATAAAACCCAGCACCATTTGGTATAAGAAGATAAATTGTTAACGTTCTCATGATATTGATCAAGCTGCTTCTTGTAAACTGAGACAAATTTTCCTCAGCAAATTAAAACCCGCACTCGCCATAAAGTGAACAATTAAAAAGATAGCAAAAATAAATACACTTAAAGCCCTAAGTGTTTGTAGCATGGGTAATTAGGAGAAATGTTTAGCATGATGTGATAATATTTGTTATGGGGAGTTAGATGAACTAATTTTCTAACAAAAGATAATCAGATTTTGTTATCCAACTGTATAGAAACGTACTAACCTCTCATTAAAGTATGATGAAATATTAGCAAAACATTAACGAAAAATAACCTCTACAAATAGTTTAAAATATTTTTTTAGAACAAGAGATAGCATGAGAAATTGTTAATAGTGGAAGCAATTACAAAAATTGCCACTTACGTTATATAAACATCTGTGATTCTTACTTTTAAAAGTTAATCGGAAAATGTTGTTTGACAATGGACTGAAATGACAACCAAAAATTGCACAAATTTTGCAAAATAAAAAGGCTAACACAATCATTTAACCTTCTGAAGAGTTGCATTTCCTTGCACAAATAAAATCCTGAAAAGCGTGAGGTGCATTTCTATTCAGCCTCCTTCAATCTAATTCCCTAGAAAACATCCAATGAAATCAATTGTCTCTGAATTATATAATTAGTAAATTGAGTTCACATGCAACATTTGTGTGCACTCCATAAACTTGCCTTTATGGAAAAATGTCAAGAGGAGAGTCATTGGTGAATTAAAGCCGTGAGAAGGCCTGTTCAAAGTTTGTAACAATCCATGCATCACAAAAACCAAACGTGAATGAAAGATATTCGGCCAAAACGATGAACAAAATGTAACTTGTTGCCCAAGTATGCCTACAGTGTTATGCGGTTTCTTTCAGTAAAGATGGTCAGAGCAGGTAGGAAAATAGATGGAGCTAAATACAGCCCAGTGCAGAAAGAAAACCTGCAAGAGGCTGCAAAACACTTCAGACTGGGGTGCAGCAGGTTCAGCTTCCAGCAGAACAACAACGTCCAGAAAAACTGACCATTGGCATGACTGGGATAAAATCTGAGGCTTTAAATGTGCAAAGCCAGTTGACAATCCAAAAGACCAGCAGTGGAAGTGGGTTCTGCAAACCATGGAATTAGGGGCTGTATACAAAAATACATCACTCTTCTTACATTTTCATTTATTTTATTTAACTTAAAAAAAACAAGGAGTTTTTTTCCCTTTGCAATTATAATTTTAAATAATCGTATATATAGATGCAGGTTATCATGTAACATGAGTTCATTTAACTATTGACTGATATAACATATCCTACAGATAAATGATTACAAAAACAGTGATGTATGTCGTGACGCACAGTGAAGGTTTCTTACTGGTTGTGAAGCCGTCAGTCAGTGGCTCTGACTGGCCCTCATTGTACAAAGCAAAGATGGCCACTGAATACTCCATGAGGGACGCCAGGTCACTGAGGTCATACGAATTCATTGGGCCCACCTTCGCCTGCAGAAAGCAAATACATGCATGATAACTTTAATATAGCAAAAATTAAAAGAATCAATCAGAGTGGGTTAAATGACAGAAGTAATTTTAATACAAAAGACTCGAGGGACGAAGAACATTTAAAAAGAACAAATTAGACGGCAACAGCCTTTGGGTTTCTGAAATTATCTTTAAGCAGAGAGAAGCAAATGCACCTCCTTTGTGACCAGTCCGTCTGTCATGACCCACATGATGCGGTAACCTTTCACCCCATCAGGCGGTGAGTCCCAGCTGATGTGGGCAGAGTTATGAGTGATGTCTGAAAACTGGAGGTTCCTGGGAGGGCTCAGAGGTACTGGCAAAAAAATAAAGCAAATATAACAGCATTAAAGACATCTGACATGTTTTACATGCTTCCATACCCAAGGCTGTTGAAGACGCCTTCATCATGACATTACAGGGACTCAAAATGAATCTTTTAGCCTGCAGATGAGTCTGCATTTATCAAACTACAAATGCAAAGCTGATGTCTGTGAAGCTGTTGTACAATTTGTATGATTGGGAATGATCCAATTCTGCTCATTTGCACCCCTGTTCTTAATACATGACGACTTCTGCCACTTGGCAACATCCTCTAATGTTTTATAAGTATAACCTCCAAAATGAAAACAGAGAAGGTTTAAGAATAATAGTTTATTTTCATCTTTGGCGGTGATAATGTGGCATGAATTCCTCCATGCCTGATGACATCACAGTGGGGCAGCTTGTGCATGCTGCAGTGCTGAGCCATAGAACCGTCAAAGAAGAACCCCAGTCGAATTTATCACGTTTAGGTTGACTTGGTTAAAACTGAGTTTAAGTACAAATTATGTGTAAAAACCCTGAATTTACCTTTAAGAGAGAGAGTGAGACACACGCACCTTGATATACACTCTTGAAAATTACTTTATTCACCCAGTGAAACTCAATTCTCAATTCACTTCAGAACTTCTCTAAGTAGTTTCTACTTTAAGTTTATTTATGTTCTGTTTTTACATTTATTGACTCACTGAAACATATTAGTGTGTTTACTAATAGATGAATTATTGATTCTGTTTGCAGCCTGGTCTCATATAATCGTTCATTTTCAATTGAATTCTTGACTTTGTGATTCTGAGAAAAAAAAAAAGTTTTGTAATCCGCTCATTCCTTTCGGTAAAATATGCATGCAGGGCTCAGTGATTATGTTAAATAATTACCCTTAGGATAGATTTTGTTCCAATTTATGAGACTGACAGAAACATATATTTTGTTAATGAGACTTCGCTCATTGCAGACCGAGTTAGATGTTGCTTTCAGCTTTTAAATCGAAGCCCAGAATGTTATGCCGAGACCACACTGGGGTCAAACTTAAACCAACAAAACAAAACACAATAAATCTCAGTTTGCTCGAGCGGGCATATGCATTACTCACGTGTTGTTTCCCGATTTGTTTTGGGGTCACTTGCTTCTTCTCCATACATAGCATAAACAGTGACGGAGTATTCAGTGTCAGGCGTCAAGCCAACCAGCTCCACCTCTGTTACGCCATCAGCTACATTAATCTGAGGACAACACTTGGAAACAAATTTAGAAAGTTAACTTTGCTGGAGAATTTATAAAAAACTTTGCATTCTCAGCTTTTTGCTTCTTGGCCGACCTCGTTGTTTAGATCTCCATCATCTGTAATAGGAGCATACAGCAGCATGTAGCCTGAGACTCCATCCACATGGCTCCACCTGGCCTTCACTGTGCTGTGAGTCGCATCGAACAGCCGGAGGCTGGCGACTGACGGGAGAGCCACTGCACACACGGACAGACAGAAGCAGGACATCTGAACAAGAATAAAACAATATTTGAAACCAGGTGTTGAACAACGACAAAAATGATTAATGTTTATTTTCCGATTCAAGTCTTACTGTAAGAGAGGAAAGCAAGATTAGGCCTTTAGAGTTTTGCAAAACTCATATAAGATAAAATTCAACAGTTTGCATGCATTTTAAATTAAATTTTACAAAACGACAAAGGAAGATCCTAAAAACAAAATCTGCATTGCCATAGACTTTGTTACTAATCTCTTTTCTAAGGTGTTGACTTTTTTTTTTTTTTTCGTTTTTTGCATATGTCTAAAACTAAACTTACAGGTAGTTTCTGATCCTCTCAGAGCTTCACTTGCCTCGTCCGTGTACACAGCAAACACGGCGAGCTGGTACTCAGTGAGAGAGCTGAGATGCTGTAACACCACTGAAGTCTCACTGCCAGCCACGACAGCCTGGTGTGCAGGAGAACGAGTCAAAGCAGGAAAGGTGGATGAAAGGGACAAAAGTATGGAAATGAAAAGGCAATGAGGAAGGGGAGGCGTAGGCAGAAAACAGCAGAGGAGGGTATATTTGATGTATTAAAATAGAAAGAAGGGGATAGTATGCACTATATGAGGAGGAATTACAGCATTACATAAAGATCTAACAATATTTATGTTAGATATCAATACCAGCTCAATTTTTTACATCAGTGCATCCCTAAACGTTTATGTATTTGATAAAAAAAAAAAACTTACTACCACAGTCAGAAGACATTATTTCACCCTTTTACAAGGTTTAGACAGAAAATACTATTGTCTATTGGATGTACTAAGTTTTGCTCAGGGAGCAAACAAGCGCCCGCATGTACAGGACTATCAGCTTTTGTGTGCACTCACAGTCTGTACTAACAAACAGGTTAATGTAAATGGAGAGATACAAGAGGTACCAATGAAGAACACCATCAACATGTCAGAGAAAAACTAAAGAGCGCAGCGCCCGTCCTCACTCTACCAGGTCAAGGTTTCTCCTTCCAATTCCACACATGCTACAGCCACAGATTACAAGACAAAGCTACACACAATCAAAGAGTCTGCAATGAGGCAGCAATTTCTTAATTGCAGCAACACAACAAAAAGATAACTCATTATATATAGTGATGTTCTCATAAAGCAACGTGGCGTTTACCTCCTGAGGTTCTCCTCCCTGAGCCGGGTGGTAAACCACTCTGTACATCTCCACGTTTCCGGCTGCTGGACTCCATGAGACCCGAAAGCTCTGCGCTGTGACCTCTGAGGTTTCCAGGTTGAGCGGCATTTCCATTTTCTCTGGTGTAAATTCTGAACATAATACATATGTAAACATGAAGACAAGGTGGAAGAATGAAAAAATAATGCACGACATTCAGTGCTTTATGCAATGGTGAGGACATTTATGGTCAAACACAATTCTAGTACACAAAAGTTTACAGACTTTTGTTTGTTTTAATACCTGCAGTAAAAAGAAAATATGTCCCATTTATTTTCTGCACTTGTGTATTTTGCAAAGAGTTCTTCGGGTGAAATAATTATTTCACTGCCTTTCCAGCAATGCAAGCATATTTAGGTGCAGAATCAGAAAAAATACCATTCGGTTTCTGTGCTCCTGATCTATACAATAAACCTGAGTTGTGCAGAATCTGCTGGCCTCTTTAAATAAGAACGAAACAATTTACAGTTTACTGCAGTTTATGCAAAAGGATCAAGGACCCTATCTGCATATCATATTTATGTTACATCTGCAGCAAACGCTTTCCTTTAATGTGGTGCTTATTTTATCTTTATTCTTGATCATTTCTAGTTCATCCATCCATCCATTTTCTGAACACCCTTGTCCCTCAGTGGGGTCGGGAGGGGTGCTGGTGCCTATCTCCAGCTAACGTTCCGGGCGAGAGGCGGGGTACATCCTGGACAGGTCGCCAGTCTGTCGCAGATCATTTCTAGTTATTAATGTAATTTCCTTTACCTCTGTCCTTACATTTTGCCTCTTTGTGAAGTGATTCAAATTAACTTGAGCTTGAGCAGTGCCACACTGATAAACTTGTCTTTGACCTTCGTATATTTGGAATTAATGTTTATGTAAGGTGATGTTATTATTCTGGATGCCACCACAAAATCCCTTATCTGTGGTCTCTGCAGACTCTCTGCCTTTCATTCCCTGTTCCTTACTCTGCTTGATGTCTTTGTCTTGCAGCTCCACTTGTTCACACACCGTCTTTGTCAGTCCCTCGACTATCGAACTCATAATGTTGAAGTCAGCTACATTGTAGACGTGAGTGTGATGCGGCTCTGAGGCGATGGACTGCAGCTCGTTCTCATCAGCATTCTTTACACCTACGAGAGTAAAGGACATGTCATTGTTGGAAAAGAGTCAACCGCAGAAGCAATGTTTGACTTTCTGAGTCAGATTTTTAGCCCAAACGGACACCGTCTTGATGAATAAACTTTAGCACAGCAGGTCAGTAATGTCTGAAAAAATAAAATCTCAATTTAGAGGAGCAGAAAAGGGGTCGTTGACAAGCTGTGGCAGAATTGTTCTCACCAATAGCAAACAGCTCAACGCCAGCTTTTCGCAGGCTCTCTGCTGGGGGTACAACGTCGTCCTGGGATTTTCCATCTGTGATGAGAATCCCTATCTTTGGTACACCGACTCGTGAGCCAGATTCGGGCTTGAAACAGTAGTCTGAGACAAAATTCAATGCAAGCCCTGTTGAGAGTGTTAAAGAGATAAAAAAGGGGGAGGAGATAAGAAACATAAGTGAATAAAAAAGGTTCACTGGCAAATGCTATTGTAAATAATAGAAAAAAATCTCCCATAGAAATAACTAAAACAAGGAAGAGATGATATCTGCACGGGGTGGTGTGCTGTGAAAGTTTTTTGTTAAGACTTTAAAGTAAAAATGGGAACATACAGATTAAAAACTCAATGAAACAGACCAGAAAGGCACTTTTGAAGCAGATCCCAGTAGTAATTTAATAACTAAGCAGTACCTGTGAGAGTGTTTCCTCCTTTATACGGTAAGTTCTTCACTGCATCAATGACAGCTTCTTTCGTAGAGTAAGTATTCAGATGCCATTCTATCCTGGGATCTCCGCTGTACTGGGCCAGGCCTGGAAACAGACAACAGCAGCTACTGTAAACCCAATCACTGGTTTACAGAACCCTATTAGCAAAAGATGTGTAGAAAGCATATTTTGTCATTTTATTGGAATATTTAACTACTAATTCAGTAATTTGTAAAAGAAATTCTACTGCAGAATTTCATGCTAAAGCCTTTCTTTAGCATGAGAAAGACAAGGAAACATGCCAATTTAGTAAGGCAGTTTTGTGTTGATCATCATAAGTCAGGAAATGATAACAAAAGTTGCTACTCGTCTACTTTTGACAGCAAATAACTATCTGCTAACAAGTAGCAACTAGCAACAAACTGCTAGCTAGTTGCAAGTAACACCTTGTTAGCTACTTGCTAACAAGTTATTACACTCGAGTAAGAACTAGAAAATACAAAACAGTTCATCCTATGAGAAACAAGGCTGGATGAAGAGCCACAATTAACTTGACAAAACAGAGTAAGAAAAAGAAGGTAAGAGAGTCAAATCTTCAAACGTCACTTTTTTAGTTTAATATTATGCTGCTTTATTTACGCAGATATTGACCAGGGGTGCCAATAATGATACAGAGCTAGAATCCTGAAATTCAGGCCTACAACTTTTAGATGTGTCCTGGTCCAAAACACCTGAATCAGCTCTTCGGTATGCAATCATTTTTTCCAGATTTGTACTGATGACCCGATTATTTGACTCGGGTGTGCTGAAGCAGAGACACATCTAAAATTTGCCTGTCTGGCTCTAGGTTTGAAGATCTTGATATAGAGGGTTTACATAAGAAACAAACAAAGCACACACACACAAAAAAATTAAACTGGACCTGTGCAAAGAGACAATGCAGAGGATCATGCAGCTTCTAAATCTCTAAAAAATAATAACTGGGACCCACCTATCCTGGTCTTATCAATGCCAATGTCAAAAGCATTGACCAGGTTTTCCAAAAACATACGGACCAGCTTGAAGTTGATCCGGCCAATACTCCATGAGCCGTCTACCAGGATCACGATATCTGCAATGGCGGCGGTGTGGCACACAAACAGATCTGCTAAAACAAAAAACAAAACAAAAAAAACCCCAGCAGGTTCATAAAGTCAAACTTATGATAAAATAGAAAACAGATGGCCTAATTATTTGAAACAAAAAAATTATACATTATCACATTTTAAGAAAATTAAAAATATCAATTAACTCAAATGAGTCACTATTGTTGAATTTAGATTTAAAGGCACACGTTTAAAATTCAAATAATACAGTGAGTGCTTTCACTGTCTTGAAAAGTTTTATATTTAAGAGTTTGAATAAAAACTTCTATCTAAAATTTTGATCAGTCAAAATTTAATGCCTATTTATTATCTATTATTGATTACAAAATTTAGAACAGTATTTATTTACAAATCGGAGATTAAAACTGTGGTACTTCTATTACGTCACTGCATGAAGCTCAGGGTTCTTTTACATCTTTTGTTTTAAAATTCCATATTTTCCCAAATATCCATTTCTAGATTCATCAAGGAAAGGGAGAAGGAAAAAGGACTGAGAGAAACAGAAGGAAGAATAGTAGATTTACAGAGAAAATAAATGTACTGCTTGTCTAGGAGATTATATCCTTGCCTATTTTTTTGATTTTATGTTGATTTACAGTATCAAGCATTTATCTGGTCTTTATAACTTATGCCTCCACAATCTAAGAAACACACACACAGAATTAGTTCATGCTTTATAATTCAATAAAGCTTATCTTGTCATCCCTCTCAGTCTTACATCCTGAAAATGACTGGATCCACTTAAGGTTGTGTTATAGATAACGTTCTGCTCTACAGAAATAACGGAGAACAATCCAAAACATGCTGACAATGAGATTTATGTGCAAGTGAAGAAAAGCTATAAAAGAGAATGCTGACAGCAGGGAATGTGAGTTATAACTTTGCTTTTTACTCAGAGCAATACGCACTAGGGATTAGACTAAAGATAGGGGAGTTCATGTAGATTATTTAGCTAGTACCAACTATAATAAAGTCATTCAAACTGTTTTCTAACATCTCTGCTACAATAAATGTGAAGCAGGTTCTATTTATCATCCTGCTCCAACTAAAGGCTGGTGCTGGTTCGATATATTTGATGACTGCATATTAAACATTCCACCTGTGGTAGCTCGGGACAACAAGATCTAAAGCTTAGAGCTACAGATTTTTCCAACATTAAAATGAATAAGTATCTGTTTCAAAGAGCAACTTTCCAAACAGAGCCGTCTGTCTGCTGTCTCTCTGTGCGTCTGCCAGTTTCAACCGGCCAGCTGCTAAAGGCAGCAGATGAAAGAGAGATGGCAAGAAATCATGTCCCAGAGACGGATGATGACAATTTTTATTTTGCTGCTGCCTTACAGGTTTGACTGAGGCGTTACAGGCAAACACAGAGACAGACAAGTGGAAATGATAAGCGCTTTTCAAAATTGTTCTAACAAAGCTGCTTACATTTGTATTCATTTTGACATCCGAAAAGGTCTCAGAGGTTTGTTAGGAAACATTCATGAACATGGAGACCAAGGAAGACGCCAACAAACAGTAAGACTACATCGCAAGCTTGGAACGTCTTGCAGAGCACAGTTCAATCCGTCTTCCGAAGACAAAGCGGAGCTCTGGGGGAGCTGCAGAGATGCACACCTCAGGTGAGATAATCCATCCACATCACTTTGTCATAAGGCTTGAATGAAAGACTATTATGAAGAAAGTAAGTGACCCAAATTCATGTCTGCACAAGCCGAGATCAAAATTAAACTTTTTGTCCATCATGTGAAAATGCTAAAGGTGGAAAGTAGCTGACAGAGAACATCTTCTTAAACAAAACATCACCATAACATCTGTTTGATGCAGCAGGGACGGTCAGAATCAACAGGGAGACAAACTGAGCTAATTACAGGGGAGTAAACCTGTTACAGCTGCAAAAGACTTGAGACGGGGTCAAAAGTTCATCTTTCAACAGGACAACAATCTTGAACGATTTCAATAAGATGTTGGTAGAAGCAAATCGAAGAGACTTGAACCAGTCTGAGCTTCAAAGGAATGCAGAAAATAAATTCATTCCTTTTCCATTTGTGCTGATCTATTTGTCATTTATTAGGAAAACAATTCCCAATACAATATATTTATGTTTGTATTGAAAGTAGAAATTGCACATTGCATGGAAAATACATTGCGTATTGAAGATTCTTTCTTATGCTGTGACAAATGATAACAGAAACCAGTTGATGTCATGCATAGATTTACAGCTACAGATTCAGTGACTGTGTGGGTAAAAAGGCTTATGCACTGACAGGTTAGGAAATAAGAGGCTGGGTCTCCTGGGCATTGTAAGATGTGCGAAGCCTGTACGTACGCCTGCCGATCCAGCTGGTAAGCAGATGATTAGAAGGTTGGTAATTACAGCTTTTCACAGCTCACAAAACCATTCCCAACTTTTATTGTGTGCAGGGTGGCGAGCATGTCAGCTGAAGCTAGTCATAATGTTAGTGTTTTACCTCTGAACCGATAATCTAGGTAATTCATGTCCTTCACATTACACCCGACAACATCTGTAAACAGTCTGGTCAGCTAAAGCAAACGATTTGCGGCCATTTATTCTCACACAGTTTGATTGTTTGTTTATTTTTTTATTGTTTTTTGTGCTTTTGCTCAACATCAAACTGGTGGAAAAGGTCATTATAAAAGTCAAACATGTGAAAAAGATATATGTCCCATCACACAATTGTTTGTTATTATTCTACATAATTTTAAATCATTAGTTTAAAAAAATTAAAGCAAAAAGAAGGCTGCTTTGCAGTATTGTGATGGACTAAATCACACACAGTCTTTTGGAAGCTGCATGGCCATAATTTAGTGTTAGTGCGACGTTTTCTGACTGTCAGGCGGCAGCAGTGGCCTGGTCAGAGGTCTCCCTGCTCCTTTAAAGCCCCTCTGGCCTTCTGCTCACCTCTGTCCTGCAGCCACCTCACAGCTCTGCTGTGGGTCAAGGTGCAGGTTTAGTGGACCTGTGAGGAATTTGGAGCGTCGAACGGTGAAAGAGAATGTGACAGACGGAAAGAACCGAATCAAAAGCCAAGACTGATAATAGCACTGATGCATAATCTGTTGGATTACAGAACCAACTACTTATCAAAAGATGGATTTTATTTGAAAAAATAAATAAATAACTGCAAACGTTTAAAGCCAATATGTGTTTAGTGACTCAGCAATTATGTTGTCTTGTTTAATGAACTGAATATTGTAGAAGATGGATACAATCTGCAGGGCAAATAAACCACCTTCAGATTTTCAGTGACATTTCAAATGCTATGAAGTTAGATGTAGTTGGATCTAAATAAAAAAAATATTGGGATCACTTTTTATCAAAAACATTTTTGTTTTGCTTTGTCTCTTGTAAACACTATTCATAGTGTTACAACTTTGCTATTTACACTAGATCAGCTTTGCATCTTTTCACCCAAGAAATTGCAGCTGCACAAATCTATGATACAGACTAAATTATGACTAAATTATGTAAAAATGCTATAAGTATTGCTTGGTAAATTTCTAATGAGGTAAATTTGGGGATTTCATGATATACACGTCATAGATACCAAAATAAAAAATAAGGGCTCTAATTCAGTCGATGTTTAATGAATCTGCATAATATTTGGAAAACATATTAAACATTTCCACAATGTTCCAGTTTTCTGAGCTGTAGTTGTATTACATCTATCCTCTTTTGACTTCTTGTGTTTCCACCTGTTAAATAGGAGTAGACTTTATGTCCAAATTCTCTTGTGTTTCAGGATATTTTTTAACATTTGCAGAATTTATTCGTGTGGAAAAAAATTATGTTTCAAGGTTTGTGTGCAGCACGGCTGACTGTGGTAATCCTTTCGCCTTAAAATGTGAGATAAATGTTAATTTTCCCTTGCCTCTATATCTATCCCAAATGATATAGGTGTGAATAAACTGGAATGTGATCTGCAAATGGTGATAGTTGCCTGACATCGAATCTAAACCCGTCTGCTTTAGGACTGGCCATTACAGATTTCATGCTCCTAATTTTAAACTCTTCTGCAATCACTGCTTTTCCCAAATCCCCACCAATTATAGCTACATCTACTACTTTCTACAACTTGTCACCTTTTCACACTCCTAAAGTGACGGATTGGCACAACAAGCTGCACTGGTTGTTATAATATCATATAAAATGTCTTTGCCAGATTCTCTATGAATAATAAATATGAAAAAAAAAACAACAGTTTGCATCCAAGAGAACAAATCCACAAACAAAGCATTACTTCACTAGTCTAACTATTATTATTCAGCACCGAAAAATCGGATTTGTGACTTTGTGAATCACAGAGTTGGCTGAATCACATTTGAACCTTATTTGCTTGGAAGAACAAGTAGAAAATGTGCTGACTGAACCTGCTAACCACACAGTTGGATACACACCAAGCAAAGCAGGCATGGCTGTGAGCTGACAGACTGTCCACCTGCTATTCACGAGAGGGGAACAGGCCCAATCTTACATCTCGCAGCACTAAGTGCACGGCTGCAGAGCTGCAGGGGGAAAGAAAAAAAAAGTGGCTTTGCGATAACTGAATGAACTTGTGTAGGAGTGCAGCAGACTGTGCTAAAAATGTGACTGCCACTGTTGGCTCCAATAGCTAATCAAGTAGAGAGACACTGAAAAGCACCAAAGCCATGAAAAGAAGAAAAGTAGGAATTATGAACGTCTTTTAAAAGTAAGAACAATTGTAGGAGCTTACAGATTGTGCGCAGACAAGTAAAAGCAGAAGACACTGCTAACTGCGGGCTCCCTGCAGAGCAGATTACTTAAAGCAAAGAAGATCGCTCCGTAATCTTCTTCACTCAGAAGCTGACACGCATTCCCATTTATGAATAGAGTTGTGAGAATTATAAATGCACAATACACCCCCAAAAAAAGTATGCAGTTGCACACAAACTGATCTGGTTTTAAATGCTTCTCCATCGCCTTCCTCCATTTTTCTTTGTCTCTCTCTGGTCTTAACAGTTCTTCCCAGACGGCCTTGATTTATTGCTGACCTCTATTTAGCCAGGGATCAGACGGCGCGTGCTGTCATTTCAGCCTCTCTTCAGTTAACGTTTACTTTCCCCGTCGCTGTGATTGTATTTCAGTATCTGGAATTAACATTGAGGGCAGCGACAGGCATGCAGATAAATGGACAGAAGCAGTGACGGTCCCCACAGCGACAACCTTCTCGTTCTTCAGGATGAACCTGCTTCCAGAAGAGCCCTTCACCGTCAATACATGGCTAAATATGTAGAAAAAATAACCGGACATTAACTCCCAAAAGTTCAACCAGTAGAAATGCTCGGCTCTAACAATTACTGAAAATTGTATCGGCTTCAATGAATTCACAAAAGTGTCAAGGATATTAAACAGTCCATTTTATTGTCACTTCTGTCAGAATTATTTAAGTATCATCTCTTAATGGAAATTAGTGATATCCTGTTGAGCAGGTTTCTGTAGCTATGATTATTAGGGATTCGAGTTTGTTTTAGGTTTTCTATTCAGTGTATTCCTATGTTTTGTATTCTATTTACCTCGATTCTCATTGCCAGTGTTTTCCCTGTCTTATTCGTAGACTTTGTTCTTTGATGCTTCACGTTAAGATTTCTAACATTTCAACTACAAGTACTCAGAACCACACTTCATATTCACTTCCTTCCTGTGGCCATACCGCCCCCGGGTTCCTTCAGTCCTTCGTCAATGTGATTTATTGGTTTGGTCCTCAACCTTTTGATTCAAGGCTACAGCTAACTGTGTAAGCCCACTGGTCTTAGGTAAATAATTTCAAAAACATTGAATGCAAACATTTCTAACTAGTTTTTAAAAGAGAAACAATGAAGAACTAATGTCTAAAAATACGGTTTGTCGAAGGTGTTTGTAAAATAAATTTCTTTGATAGGAATTTTGAGAAAAACAGAAATTAAAACGCCTTCCCAGGAACAAATAACCCTGTTTATTTATACTACATTTTCATACCTACATGCAATGTATTTCCATTGATTTTAAATATGATTTTATGACTTATAGTTAAACAACATTACTTTTTTTTTTTTACCTTAAAAGATAATCCCAAAATCATTGGATGTCAATGCAAGGTCAAAACATGTCAGAAAAGCAGATATAAAAAGACCAAAACTCAGGGCTGAAGAGGGCAAAGGTGAAAAAACTTATCAAGAACTGCTTACCAGTACTCTGAAATTAAATAATCTGCTGCTGTCAGTTCTTCCCAATTCCCATAAAAAAAACAACAACAACAAAAACAAAACATGTCATCTAACTTCAGGTTCAACCCTTAACTACCTTTGAGAAAGTTCAGCAGCTGTTTCAATTACCATAACCCAGGAAGGGAGCCATTATTGTTCAGTTCTTCTTCTGCAGATAAAGGCTTTTACAGTTGTCATCGAGGGAGGGTTGCTGCCCCCCTGAGGTCATTTATAAAAATAACAATTACTACCCTGTTCAGTTTCTAACCCTCGTTTGACTAAGAGTGGATCCCAAAGTTTCATAACTCTATTGGTCTAAATAGCTGCTCTATAATCTTTAGTGACTTCAATGACTCATAAAAAAAAATGAAAAAAATGTCCTTGTTTTGCTATTTTCAAACATGGTTACTGCATCCCGCTGTGGGAATCCTTTCTTCAACAGGGACACTGGAGGTGATCAGTGCAGAAAGGAAGATAGATGAAGCTAAATGCAGGGCGATGCGATTGGAGAAGATGTGAGGCAGTGATCAGGTTAGTGTCCAGCAGACACACTGGCTGAGGTTTCAGAGTCACAAGTGTCTCTGTGGACGTTCTGCAGTGGCTCTATATAACTTCATAATAAAAATATAAAGAAGCAAATATTATTAGGTTTAGTAGTTTTGCTGGTTTCTTATGGCGTAATTGCATTTGAATTTGCACATCTGGATTACACTAAAATTAAAATCTAAAAATAGGGAAAAAAAACTGTGAAAACAATTAGAAGTTTCAATACTTTTTCACAGCGATGTATGGATGTAAATTCTGAGAAATAACTTATTCTTTCACTTTTGCAATGATTTTAAAGTGGATTTCTGAATGAAGAAATGGCTAAGTTAACTTCTTTCAGCAATATCAAGTTCTGTTAGACTAATTAAAAGAAAAAAAAAACCCAGCAGATAACTAAGCGATCCATCCTTATACCAGATGACAGTGGTTCAGGAGATGGGAGAGGAGCTTATTTATGAAGACTATGAAAGGCAGCAGAATGATACACCTGTCATTTGGTCAGCGGCCCACCGTTTAAATCAGACAAATTCAGCCAGGCACAGACATTCATATTCATTGGTGAAACCTGAGGGAGTCTGGGTGTTTGTGTGCAAGATTAAGTATTTTGATTCATGAGGTTTTAAGTTGAAATCCAACAGCTGTTTTCAGAGGATTTATGTCACTTCATGAAAGATCTGTCCGTGCCTGCACTCCTGATCTTTATTCCACTGAGTTTTTGGTTCCACTTCATTCACCACACAGATATGCAGAAACAACAGATATTATGGATGGTAAAAGCATAATGTGGCCTGTCTATACCCTACTTCTCTAAAGCCTTTTGTAATTTTCCCTCCCATCTACCTTTGTTTGGCTTATCCATTTTTCTTTCTTGTTTGCTTCCTGTATGGCCTCTACCTGACCCACACATATAAGCTTGTATAGCTGTGATTTCCTCCGTTTGTTATGCCAGTTCTGACCAAAAGTGTATGCCTTATTCCAACTCTAACCTTACATTAATTGACATCTTGGACATAAGTCTAGTCAAGAATCCCAAAATATTAGGGATAGTTGAATAGGTTAGGTTCCGTTGCCTCATTAGGACAGATTTATGTTCATATTTTAAGCCAAATGTCTCGACAAGACAGCGGGTTACACCAGTGTAGCTTCCGTTAAAACCTTAATAATAATAATGTGGAGATTTCTCTCTTAGAAGTTTAATACATATGTATTATCTGTTTTCACACACATCTTAAGATTATAACATGTGTGTAGCTCCCAGCAGGTTTTATGGCTTTGCAAATCAGCAGTGGTTTAGTTCTCGATTACACTGATTAATTTGTGTTTCCTGCCTCTTTTATCATCTTGTTCTGCTCGATGGATCTTTTTGTTCAGGATCCGGAAACAATCTTACAGCTTCAGCAAAGCACAGCTACGGTGGACAACTCTTCTTTTTTTGCCTACTTTTCCAAGATGCTGACCACCACAAAACAAAACCACTCAACAACAACTGAACTTTTGGAGACGCTCCGATCTTGTTGTCGAGCCAACACAATTTGGCCCCTGACAAACTGGCTCAAAATCTTTATGCAGGCGCAGTTTTGCTGCTTCCAACACATCAACTTTGAAAACAAAATGTCCCCTTGACATGAAATGTTTTCCAACTACTAACTTCATCTGTTAGTGGTCATAACATTATATTGAATTACTATTGTTACATAATTGTTTATTTTACGCATTTTTCCATTTGTATATGATGCAATTATCTAATGTTGCTCATTAAATTTATTTATTTTACCCCAATAAGAAACTTAATTGGCATGCTGTGAGCAACAATAAAAGAAGGAATTATATTACTCTTGCATTATTAAGCACATAATGACTCTTGAATCTTTTGGTTTAATGCAAACTTTCACTGTTTTTGTTTTGTTTCCTGCATGAAAGAAACAAAACAAAAGAATGTAAGAGATTGGTTTAGCACTAAACAAATAGTCCTGCCCAGTGTCTCAAAAAGATGGAGAGATGGGAAGCAACAGTGGGGCAATCAGGAAATTAGATGCTAATTATTTTAATTGAGTTCCTGCCAATAATTACTAAAATGTCATTAGCACAGCCACATCTATGCACTTGTTAACCGCCGAAACACAATTAGCTCAACTCACCCATAAATGTCCTCTATTAATAGAGGACGAGGACGGGCTGCACAGACCACACAAACACGACTCGCACATCCAAATGAGTGAAGGGTCTTAGCAGCTCAGGATCAGGATCTCTCCTCTGCTCCTTTCAGCAGGAATAATTTATGAGCAGAAAAATATACAGCATGGAAAATAAAGGACCAGGAGTGATGGAAAAAGACAACAAAATGAATTTCAGAAATTACTTTTGCACTTTCGTGAGGAAAAACAATTTCTTTTCTCATTTTCTCCAGTACTTTTCAATCAGAAGTGTCTCACTTAGCCCATCTGGATGCTCCACAACTCATGCAGAAATGGTACCTTCTTGTCCATTAGTCACTTTAATACTTCCATATCTGCTTTGCTCTGTGAAAGCACGACCTTCTTGTTTAAACAAGCATGTTCTGGGACAGTAAAAGATCTTGGCATTAAAAGACTCAAATACAAAGAAATGATGAACTGCTTAGAATCACTGGAGTTTAATTATACTGCTGTTCTAGTCTATATTACATGAGGTTTTTGTATTGATTATGTTGGCTTCAACTCATTAATTTCCCCTTACTGATTGTCTTGCTGTCCATTTATCAGTCTTACAGCAAAATCTTTGCAATCCAGTGAGTCCGCTGAGTTCTGTAGTAGCCGAACAGTGAAGATTTCCCTGCATTTGTGCAACTGCTGGGGATTATAAAAGAAAACTGAAGGATGCATGGAAATGCTCTGTCTGAAGAAAGGCTAAACAGGAGACAAAATGTGAAGGATTATCTGCAATATACATACTCTTGAGAATAAATTGTTACAAATTTAGAAACTTTAATCAGCAGGTGAGAGTTGCTCTCTGCAGTGGGGACAGATAGGACTCGCCTGCTCCTTCATGACCAGTATGTCAGCTGAATCTCGTTGGCCTCCAGCTCAACTTTAACAGCATCTGTCTCTGGGGTTCAATTTGTTTTTTTGCATATGTGTGTTAAGTTCACCTTCTGTTGGAAATACAAAAACTGCAATGAAGCACCAAAGCCTTTAAGAAAGAAGATTCAGTGGCATTCAGAAGTTTCCAATCAGCATGAATGTCATAACTTTGATCTTTAGTTTGATGCATTTCAACATTTCTTTTTGCTGGGTGTAATGGTGATAAAGCAAACGAATTCATAACAATAAGAGGCACATATTTGATACTTTTGTATTCCACACACAGTCATTATTGCATATAGCAGGTCTTATGTACACTGACATAAATATTGGGTTAAATATCCTTCAGCAAATTACAAAAAAAACTACAAACATTTGAGGTAGTGCTCATTAAAATCCATAGATTTTTTGATTTGGAGATTTTTTTTTCTTTGCACGTAGCCCATACTTATTAAACACAGTTGAGGTCAAGGCCAATCTTCAGGTCAGCGTTGGTTTGACTTGAGATTTGAGAGTTTGTCTGGTTGGAAAACCTGATGGTTCAAGTTTGAACTGTCCAGTTTCTGATCAGAGATGAACTAGAAAACCCTCTGGGCTTGCTGCCCTCCTCATCAACGTCCCCTCTCCGAATGCAACAGGTTGGAAAAGGACAATCACACAACTACCTCAAGAATACACCAACACTGTTTTCAAGTGGATGCATCTAAAATTGATTTCCTAGACGTGATAAGTTGCGTTCTAGAGTTTCTAAGACTCGAAGGATGAAGGGATGTTAGTGTTGCACCCCTGAGCTGTTACCACAGGAAGTCACAGAACTGAATTTTTGCCACTCTAGACACCAAAGCTGTTGTATTTCACATCATGTCTTTGATTCTGCAGTGCCAGCAAGTTAAGAAACCTCATGTTCAGACAGTCCAACACCCCTTCAGTACAGTCACTGTGAAGCAGCAAAGGCGAGCAACTGTGATAAAAAAAGAGCTCTCTTGTGTCACAGCTGCTCGCCTTTTGCATGTCAGCAAAGGAAAATATTGATTTACCATTTCTATTTTTAACATATAAAACTTTCAAACTATGATTGAATTAGGAAACAAACACTGCTTGAAATTGTTAAACAAATTTAAGGCTTTTGACTGTATTGACCTCTCTCAAATATCATGGCTTTCTGAAGTAACGGTTTATGTTATGTCTTTATTTAAATTATGCCTTTGAGCTCTGTGTGTAATACAAGTTTCTCTGCTTTGGCGCTTTGAAGGACGCCTGCCAGAGATGATGTCTGCACCAGCAGTGGACAGATAAACAGACACTAGTTCTCACAGTGCGTCTTGTAAATATTGTGCACTTCTTCTTCTTGGGGTATAAAACACAGCAGACAGGGTTCTCACCTGCGGTTCTAGATAAATCTGTCTGGGTGTTTCCAGCTTCAACAGATTCATTCTTTCTATTTTCCCACAATGCAACCAGCTGCTTTAATACTAAAGGCTGCTTAGCCTCCAGCACTTACAACAAATGCAGTCATAACCCCACTCATATCCCTTGACAGATTTCTTAAAAGAGCTATTGTTGCACAGCTGTACAAATACAAGATTCTTTTTTATTCAATAATATTGTTTAGGACTGATTTCCAGAGAAATACATCAGCCTCCATTCTTTGCTAAGCAAAGCATGAATATTAACTTTCCTCGTCCTTTTCTGATGATGTTGGAATGAAAAACAAGGTAACCCTTCAGGAACATGTAATCCTGCAGCAGACAGAAAAATCTCTGCACAGTATGATCCATCAAATGAACCTTAAATTAAAAGACAACTATGTGAAAAGCAACAAAAAAAAGAGATAATATGTTCTCTGTTTGCCTGTGGTTCAATATTATTATGAAATAATACTCAACTCAAATAGAGTTATAATTTTAACATGTTCAGTCACAGATCTGCTCCAGGCAAAAACCAATGTGTGGTTGGTTTTTACCTGAAGTTGTTGTCCTGTCAGTTCAGCCTTCAGACATGGGGTTAAATATTCATCTCAGTATCAGTTTTTCTTTTTCTTAAAACATTTAATTTTGATTCATGCCATTTCAATTAAATACACCCATCCACTACAGCATGTAAATATTTTTCTGATCCATCTTTAGTTCCATCATCTTCTCTTCCCCTGCTGATTAAAAGGAATCCCACAGCATAATACTGCTACCGCCATGTTCCATTGTGATGTCGGCGTGTTTAGGTTTATATGGGGTGTTAGTTTCTCCTCATGCATAGCGTTTTGCAAAGTAAAAACTTCCAGTTAGGTTTGATCGGACCAAAGCACGTTCTTCTGTTTTCCCCGTAATGGTTTGTTTCAAACTTTGAGCTGAACTTTGTACAGCTGTCTTTCAGCGATGGTAAAACAGAGGTCAGATATTGGCGTATGGGGCATCAGACATCGGTTTTGGATTTTTATCAGTTCCCTGAGTTTCAAGTCCATTTTTGTAAGTTGATGCCCATCGTCGATGTGCATCGACTTCTCTGCTTGCAATCAAACACGGTCCACTGAAAATTGTTTCGTCATTTAAAAACTGAAGAACAAAACCCACCCAGACTGATCAGCTGCAAAAACATAAGCTCAAAAGAGAAAAATACCTAGCTGCTTTTAAGGAAGCAACATTTTATTATACACAAGTATGTGTTATTAAATTAACACAACAGGGGAATTTTATTTTCACACCTGAATGCTCCTGTTGGGGCTGCAGTGGACTGAAAACATATTCTACCCAAACCTTTTGTGTTTTCTAAGAGCCCGAGTCACTTGGTGTCACCACAGAAGAAGACGGAAAACAAGTTTCCTTTGACTGAATGGAGAATTTTTATTTAGCTCAAACAGATGCCCAAGTATGGTAACATATGGTTGGAGAGTACTTGCAGAAACCAAATAGTGGATGGCAAAAGCAGGTATTTCATTGACAGAGGAAATTTTTTGGCATTTATTTTGGCTAACGGCCTTATCTGCTGCTTTCCCGTTACACCCCGTTCAACATCAACACCTTTACCAATCTAATCCCTGAAGAAGTTGCTTGTATGATCTAGTCAATAAGATTAAAAAAAACATGCTTGACAAGAGATATCAAACTTTAAATTGTTCAAATTGAAACTGTAGGATTTTTTTTATCCTAATACTAACCTAATTCTAAATATAATCATCAGCAATCTACAAAAAAAAACAAACAAAAAAAAAACCTTTTTCCTGTCAATGATGCAGCTGTGAATCACCACATATACAGGAAGGTATGACCAGCTTTTATAATTAAGGTATTCTTACATGAAAGCCCTGATTGCTACTGTGGAACAAAGATGGAGCAGGTCAGCAACTCCACTCAGCTACACCTTCGTCTACGAGCACACTCTCTCACAAAACACATTCACACAGGAACCCTGGGAGACTGTCTGCAGCTCCATCTCTGTGGAGCTCAGTGGGACGCCGGTGTTATCACCGTGGAATATAAATACACATGCAGAGCATCATGTGGAGAGAAGAGGAGAAGCAGTCACACATTATATCTCAATATAAAGGAGCGTTCTCCATTGAACTAAAGAGATGCATTATTATTATCGCTGCAGCTGAATCCAGACAGAATCTACAGAAGCACAGCAGGATATTATTATAATCCCTAACAGGTAGAAAAACAAAGAACCAATCAAAACCTCCAGTGTTGCATTGAAAGGTAGCTGGGTCTAATAACACGAATCTGATGGAAACCCAACTTTATAATATCCTTGCTTAGAAGAAAGGGAAGCAAGGGGAACTTAATATGAAAGACTAAAACCTGTGGGTGGGTCTAGATACACAAAGCCTGCTTTATGTGGTTTAATTTTTTTTCATTTTAAAATAATTGGAATACAGGTTGAATTACATCTGTAGAAAGTTTTTTTTTTTTTTTTCCTTTCAGTGGCCCAGATATTTGGTTTTAAACTTTTCTCACTTAAATTTTCTGAGCTTTTTTCTTTCAATGTCAGCTGTGAAACAGGGTTTCTAGTAAAGATTATTTTTTAGCTGTAAGGTAAATCTACAAACTGCAACTGCAGAAAAAAAACCCCATCTGGTTTTACATGGACGCAAATCACTTTTTCACTTGTTTTTTTTTATTATTATTTTTTAATTAACAGTTCTTACTTCTATTTTAAACTACTCCTCTAATATAAGTGGCATGGAAGCTACATTGGCAAATAAAAGTCTCATTTGAATAAGAATACAAAGAATCAAATGTAAAACTTGAGACAACAATACTTTCTCGTCAGTGAAAGGTCCATTGGAAAATTGTTTCATTTTCCAAACAGCAAACATCATAAGTAAGCACCAGATTGCACCAGATTATAAACCATTTTTACTGTGGAAGTTGTGGATTCCCTACTAATCAAAGTTAGCTGCAATGACGTGTTTAAAACTACATTAAAAATAAAGCACAAAAAGTATAAGAAAAAGTCTCAAATGAATTATATTCTGTATGGTATTTCCCTGCCTCATTCAAACTGCAGTGGGCAGAGAGAGCAAGACTTCTGTAGATAACAGGAAGGCTGCGTACATTACCGAAAAGTAACTTCGTTTAATTCCTTTGAGTGTTCAACTTAAACCTGAGATGAATCATACTGGGTTGGTAAAGTTTTAGTCTCTTTTGCAGAGGTATACTAAGGCCTTAAGAAGGTTTAAACAGTATCCTGATTATTTATAATCACATTTAAAGAACATTTTTAAAATGTTAGGATAAAGACAGATGTAGCCAACACAACCAAAAATACAAACTAATATGTGTCATTAATATGATGGTGCATTTATTTTATTTAAATAAACAAGTTTATTTACATACATGTAAAACTAAATATATAAGGAATCTTAAATGTTTACAACTATCTAGCATGGTTGTATCTGGCATACTAACGGACAAAAAACAAACCAAGAAAGCTGAAAAAAGTTCATTTCCCTTTCTATTTTTTCTTTGTCGTTAGAGTTTATCATTTTGTGTTTTTATTTCTCTGTATCACCATGATGACACAGCACAGAGAAACATACTCCCCAGAAAAGAAAATAAACAGAAAATGTTTAATGTCTGAAACTGCACTAACACAATTATAAGCATTGTAATCATAAATGAAATTAAATCAGATAAATCCTTAATTTATAATTTTAATCCAAATTAAAAGTAATAATTTTAATCTTTTAACTTGTTTGGTATTGCAATTAACAAAAAATTTCTAAAACTTACAGTCAGTGCAGGAGTTCAGATTTATTAGCTATGTGCTTCACACCCAAAAGCCAATTTATTATGTTTTTATGGAAATTAATTGTTCATTGCTTCTCTCAGTGTGCATGAATAAATTGTGCTTGTGTGCTCCATCAGCACCTCTGAAATGCACATTTAGCATATTACAGAGGAATTATATGGTGCAATCAATATATAACCGTATAGTCCTTAAAATAATTGCACTCTGTACATTTAATGCGCTGTAGAGGCCAACACAACAGCTGAACAGGGTGGAGGCTGGTATCTTGATGGCTGATTGCTCTTATACGACGACTTAAAGAGTTTCCTCTCACACCAGTTGCAATTTCATTTTATGCATCCAGGAAATGTCCAGTAATTGTCTCATTACAACACCAGCACAAACACCTGTCACCTGAATTAAATTTGCTACTTGGTATATACACAAAAATAACACGCTGTTTGAGTGTTATACAAATTTCGAATGCACCTTTAGGTGGTGTAAATCAAATGAGTTTAGACTGAAACAATTAGTGTTCTTCCCCAGCAAATGCTTTCTATTAGACTTGGGCTCTAATGCGGCTGCTGGACTGAAACTAAAGTGTAGATCAAACTTTAACCACACTTCTGGCAGAGCAATCGTTTTGTTTCTTCTTACCGGAGGTAATTTTGACTTTTAGGTCTCAATATGAATCTGATAGAGTCTCCAGAGGGAACTAAAGATTAGGGTGATGGCAAGGAGGCCTTCCAACCCCAAAGACTCTGAGCCAAAGTTAAATTGTCAAAATACAATAAAAACATGCAGAAAGCTGGCCAGCAGTTAAAATAAAGGTTTTACTACTAGGATTCCAACAAATGTTTCCGTATATTATTGAGAATGAATGGAAGCATTGTTTATTATAATGTAAACAAAAACATATTCATGTTTGATTCTCCTTTTACGTTCATTTATTATCTTTTGAGAGACGCAGGGTTATTTCCACAGAGACAAACCTCTTTTTTCCTGGTTTGTACTGGAATGTAATTATATGTCATCAGTGAGATGATGATGTTGTATAAAGTGTAAATGAGAAGGCGAGGGAAAGACAAGCAAATATTTTGGTTGCATGAAAATAGTTTTAAAATCCACATCTGTCTTGGGTATGAATACATTTAAACTCACATTTAATAAAACAAACACATTCACGCACTAACAGCTTTCCTAATATCTGAAATGTTGCTATGAGCATCATCTGTGTGACGCGATTTTTTTTTCATGATCTTCACACATTAGTAAAAACCAAAAGCATTGCAAAAATGATTACTGACGCAAAACAAATCCCCATGTTAACTGGGAATGTGTTAGCAGGAAGACCACCCAGTAAAAGATCTAAGACATCTATCTGTAAATCTCTTTGAAAACAAATCTTTAAAAAGAACATCTTGGAACAGCTTGGTTTCAAACATAAAGCAGATTCTTTGAGAAAAAAGCAGCTTCAGCTCATGCTGACAAGAGTGAACAGTGAATGACACTCTGCTTATATCAGGAGTTCACGTTAAACACTAAATGTTTCCAGAAATCACAACTGTGATGGATTCATAAGCGAGGAATATGCGCTTCTGGCATCTTCGTTCCCACTTGTTGGGTGAAAACCTGACGTGTGCCAGTCAGGGCATTTCTCCGACGTTTTCCATTACTGATTGCTCACAAACTCTGCATGTTGTTGGATACAACCGGATCTGCACTGACACTACACATGCTGATCTGCCAGCCTCCAAAACATTTTTATAGCAACAGACCGGAGAAACTATCCAAAAAGGTATTTATCTCATTTATAAGTTCAGCTTAAAGGCAGCCTCCCGTCATGGAAACAGTGTGTGTTTTCGTCCTACCTCCAGAAATCTCGTTGGCATCGTCAGGAGGTCCATCTGAATCAGTCAGTCTCTGCGGCTCGGACTCGTCGTCTTTGTCAGCATCACCTCCAGCAGCTGGTTTAGCTGGAGAGAGGCAATGAGATGTTAACAGAGCAGAAATATAACACGGATTAAGAAACTTTATTTTGCCATAAATATAATGTGGTAATATGGTTTAGGTCAAAACTATTAGTTTCCCTGATGAAATCACACAAAACTCTTAATATTTCCATAGAAACAACCACTATAAAAACTGCACATATTTGTAATGTTTCCAAAACACCAGATAAAATCTCCATAAAGTTTTATGTGTTTTTTATTTATGTGCTGAACTAAACAAGAAGCTTAATTTACTTCCAATATATATCAAATATCAAATTAGCGTTAAACCTCACTTGAATATTCAACTAACTTTCACACCATATCTAGGAAATCAATTAGCACAGAACCTCATAGAATGAACTTCAGCAGGACCGGTGCCATCTGAACACTTTGACTAATCTGACATTTTTGGTCAGAAGCAAATTCATCATGCCAAAAGAAAATAAAAGTCTGGCCCTTAGAAAGAGGATAATGTGAGGGTGAAGGCTACATTGTTATTTCCAAATGTTTCATGATGTGTAGAACAGCTGCATGATGCATCATTGCATAGCATCAGGGCGCAGATTCTTTTGCAGATAAACCTGGGAGTGGCTGAAAGCACAACTTTTTAAAAACTGAGGAGGAAAATAGCCAGAGATGTCACCCTTTGTGTCTCTGCCAAGATGATTGTTGCTAAAATAGCCTCTACTGGACTTGATGTGTCAAGAAAGTGTCAGAGTTCTTCATTGTGAAGAACTTCAAGGCCCAAAAAAAAAAATTCCTTTGCTGAAGCAACAGGGCATCAATGTGCAACTAAAGCTGAACATTTGAAACACGGTGCTGTGTTTTGGAAGTGCGTTCTTTGGTTTGATGAGTTGAGCTCTTTGGGCTCAGGGGTGTTGATTTAGTTTGGAGAATGAAGGGAGAGACCTTCAGCTCTAAAAACACAGTTGTACTGTGAAATGCTATTAATACCAGAGTGCTGGTATTTATGTTGAAACTGATCATACTGCCAGAGACTTTTGGTCCAAGCCAAGATGGGGGGGAATGAAAGAGAGTAGAAACTAACTTTTAAAAATGAGACAATGCAGCAACAACAAAACCAAGCAGAAGAACAAATAAGAGAAAAGTGACACAGATGGAAAAAGACACTGCATAACAAAATGAGCTGAGAGAATGTCTTAAAGAAAAAGCCAAATGTAATAACGAGAACCAAACAAAAAGACTATTTAGTTAAGTAGAAAAACAGAAAAGACAAGACTGTTCCAGAAGGGCAGAAAGAAAATGAAACAAACCTTTAAATCTCCCCCGAAGTGGTCTGCTCTGCTCTCTGCCTCTAATAGCAATGACGCTAATAATGTAGTCCTTAGACGGGTTGTAGTCCGTTATTAAAACCTTTGGGTCAGATTTAGACACAATGACCTCCTTTTGCTGACCACCTAAAACAGAGAAAGATGCATAAAAATACATAAAAAAATAATGTTTTATTGTAAGGAGCCATCTAGGAAAAAGTAAACTCATCTGAGGAGCTGCTCAAAAGTCAAGGTGGAAATATTTTGTTATGTGGATTTATTTATGCAATTCTCATATAGACCATATACCTGACAAATACAAGCGGTTAAATGTGGATAGAAAAAAAAAATCTAATATTATTATCTTGATTTTGTGTTTGGTTTTCTGTTCTTCCCTTCTGCTAGATGCTTTCTGTGCTTTTATTGACCTTCTGGATCTGCCTTTGACAGGTTACTAAATTGTTGCAGGTTGACGATGGTAAAATTTCATCCTTAGAGTTGACATAAATTTCACAAATGTTTCTAAACTGTAGCTGCAGAAACAAACTAAAGTGTAATACCACTGTGGAGACAAGTTTACATTAATCATATAAAATCCTGCAAATGTGAATTATTCCCTTGTGTGTGTGTGTGTGCGTCTATTCTTCCCTTCCTGCAAACTCTAAGCTTAGTGTGTCCCAGCCAGAGAGCTACAGAGTAAACTGCAGAAGGTTACACACAACGTCCTGCAGTCAGGAGAACAGAGCGGTCATATGAGCCACATGGTTTAATGAACACAAGTCTAAAACTTACAAAACCTGGAAACCCAGAACATGGAGAGGCGGCAGAGCGTAACAATAAAACAGAACAACGAATGAACCACGGGAGTGGACATGATAAAGGAGCTAATCAGAGGTAACCAGCTGCAGCTGTGAAGGGAGTAAGACTAGACAAGAACATGACTAGTAGCTGGGGAGCAAATGACAACGCGACTAAAACAAAGATGAAGGCAGAAGGAAGAGAGCCTAAACAATAACAAGAATAAATACCAAATCTAACAAAAAAAAAACCAAATAGCTAAAAAGAGAAACTAAACTAACAGAAGGAATAAACTATAATGAGAAGATAATACTGAGTCCACAATACAAATCCAAAACTCAGGTAATGAAGAAACTGAGTGAATAAACTGGGCTGGAGGGGAAAGATAATCAAAATAACAAATCTATACAAAGAAATGAAAAAAGCAGAAGTGCACAATAAGGGATGAGACAGAAACACTCTCCTCATTCACAGAAGTTAATTATTGAACCATTTCAAAATTATACACAAAGACTCAAATATATGCATACACACCCTGCTATTTGAAATTAGATCAGTTTCCAATGTTGCAGGGAAACCACGCACATTTTAAACCTTGAATTGAAAAAGCTACCAACAATTTGATATTTGTCAGCTCTTCACTGTCATGTGCTCGCGCTGCTTTCCTGGGTTTATAACCAGTTACTTATAATTTCGACACTTCTCAACGCCAACTTAGGGAGAAGTCAAAACAGAAACTTACAGCAGGACCAATCGAAAGTCTTCTGAGATTTTACAGTCAGACAAGACAAAGATTGAACTCATCAGGTGCACGACATATAAAAGAAATGTCTGGAGGATTCAATGTGAGGCGTTCAGCCTAAAAAACACTGTTCCACCTGTTGGGCATGGTGTTGGGTTTCTGTGTTGCATGTCGTACAGAAACCCATCAGCGAGGTGAAGAGGCAGAGATTCTCTCCTGAATTTAATCAGCCGCAACGACAACCCGATTTTAAGAGAAACTCACTGGGAACAAAAACAGGAAGAAGATTAAGAAAACATCCAGCCAGTCATTTTCCCCTGTGAAATCGATCTGATCTTCTTTCATAAAAACCTAGCTCTGTCTGTCTGTGTAGAACAGGAATATTATCCTGACCCAAAGGGTCAGTGACTAATCTAAATAAATCCTTTGTGATCTATAGAGATGTTACCTCAGCAGCTCTGAACCAGCTCCATCATTCTCCCCATCTGACTCAGAAACAAGAAGGAAGGAACACAATTTCATTCTTTTCACTGTGGTCAGAAAAGGCTTTATTAACCATATGAATGCAGCAAAGATTGTGCTGAAATTAATTACCTGAAACTGCATTTTCAGCAATAAGCTGTTCTTTTCCCTGAGACGGAAGGAGCCACGAAGCTGAATTTTAGTTCTATTCTCATGATATGAGTTTTATGGGAGAATCCCTATTCCTGCATATTCCCTTTTAACGCAGGATGTAAAAGAATCGACTGTAATGTTAAGCCCAGCTTTATGACCAGATGCAGACGGTAATGCAGTAACAGTGAAGTGCCTGAGTCTTGGCTATGAATGCAGGCGCACTGCGACTACAGGATGAGGATGTTCTCAGCGATGATTAGGGTGATTTCTCCCAGGCTGTGGATGCACTGCATCTGCACATTGATCAGCGTGTGACAGGTGCAAAACAAAGCAGAACATGATGCATTCCTCAGCTAACCCAGACCGACCTCCAGTGTGAGTTAGAAAGTGGTCCAGCTACTGTCCCCTCTATTAGTCCCTCTTTTAACAATCTGCTGACAAGCCACACATATTCAGCAGAAACACTCCCCCACGCCCTCCAAATTGGCAAGGGTGCAGAACAAACTTTGAGGTCTGCAGATCTCCCAGAAGTGAAATTTGTTCAAAGGAGTTTTGATAAGAAGTAAATTACATAATCCTTCTTGGCAGATAAAAAAAAAAAAAAAAAAAATCCAGTTCCTAATTCTTTCCTCGGGTTCCTGCAGTTACACTACTCTTTGACATAGTGTTTTATCTGTGTGTGTGTGTGTGTGTATGTGTGTATTATGTTTTTGTGTGTGTGTATATTCTGTTCATGTGTGTACTGTAGAGGATCCTACCTGGTAAGCTGTTGTAGAGAAATAAATAGCTGTCGACATCTCCTTTGGGCTGCCTCCATGAAACTAGGAGTCTGCGGGAACTGTGCACTTTGAAACGGAGCCTCCTCGGAGCTGGAACTGAAGAGAAAGGCAACACTTACCAGACACAAGCATGCAAAAAGAGACCTGTGTCTAATTAAAGAAAACTTTGTGACCCGAAAAGTTCCTAAGCATCATTAGACATGTCTTAAAAAGTATTTAGAAGGGATCTGAAAGCTGCAGAATAAGATGAAACAAGGAAACAGGAAGGAAGAAGTTGGAATGAAGCTCAGATTGGGAGTTCAAACAGCTAAAGATGGAATAAATATGATATTTTTACACCCTGTCACTATACAGCCACATATGTTGATGAAATGTTATGGCATGTACTTGTATAGCGCTTTATAAAGTCCAGACGACCCCAAATCACTTCACACTACACTCAGTCATTCACACATTCATGCACACATTTACACACTGCTATAAGCTACATAGTAGCCTCAGCTGCCCTGAGGCAGTCTGACAGAAGCAGGGCTGCCATGCACCGGCGCCTCTGGGCCCTCTGATCACCGCCAGCAGGCAAGGCGGGTGAAGTGTCACAAAAACGACAGAGCGGAGGTTGAAGCTGCGAACTCCTCCAGAACAAAGTAGCACATAATTGTCACTTGGTTGGGGGGAAAAAATATGGATTACATTTTTTGTGAATACACACCAGTAACTTTGTAGGAGATGCAGGTAGGAGAATCTGTAGAACATTTGTAGAGTCATGCACTCAAGTAATCTGCCCTTCATGGAAGATTGGTATAAAGAAATACTTTGCCGAATGACAGTCATAAAAAGTTTAGCTTGCAGTGTCCCACAAACCATGTACGGGAGTAAACATGCTGTGAAAGCTGATTTGTTTTTTTCCCTCCATGGGAAACTTGATATGTGCCAGCAAAAGACGTAAGACTGGGGTGGAAATTAAACTTCAAGTTAGACAACGACAATATATGTACACACAGAGATATAACGGATGTAACAGGACAAAACCTGCAGAAGTGATTGAATTTATGTAAAGCATTTATAAATGTATGGTTCAGACAATGGATTTTATAAAGGAATATGTCATGTTGTATGTGTCATTTTGTTTTAAGTTGTTTTTCTCTCTCCATCCGTCCCAAACGGACCTTCCCGAGTCTCTGTTTTCTGCATTTGTTAATTTTAAATTGCATTTCAAGATACATCTTCTGCATGTGTAGAAAGTCCTGATTCTGCTGCTTCTGCCTGTGGGACCCTCACTGGGCCTCAGTGGACCACCTCTGCAGACTCCTTGATAACATTGATTTTAGGTTTTCGTTCTGAGCCTGGAGTTCTGCATTTGGCAGCGAATATCTCGGGTTTCTGGGGCCAAGACTGGCCATGTGTGAAAGAGAAGGTGGAGCATTAATGCTGGATTTTCTGTATGCCTGCAATGGATAGCTGGACCTTGAAATTACTTTATTCCAAACTTCTGTCTGCTCAGTAGGGGCAAATGAACAAAATTGGTCAGTCTTAATTTTTTTTATTTAATCTCCATGAACGTCCATCCATTTTACCGCACCCTTATCCTGGCAGGGGTGCTGGTGCCTGACTCCAGCTGTCGACGGGCGAGAGGCGGGGTCACCCTGGACAGGTCATCTCCATGAACAGTTCTTTTCAAATATAATTTTTTTGTTAAATTTGTTTTATGGTATCTGAAACAGCAAAAGATTTAAGGTGCTGTGATGGTGGTGGTAACAGCATCCACCACACATCCGTTTCATGACAGAGGTTAGCAGTTGCCTAGAAAGTTGCTTTTACTTTGCATAAATGTGAAACTGCGTTGCCACCGTGTTCCTCTGGTTTGCATCATGTTTTGTATTTTGCATTGTGGGTTTTGTTTTTTCAGCTGTCGTTATTAAATCGGCCGCCTTTGTTTCTGCACCAGCCTGCCTGCCGGCGTTTGGGTCCTTTATTCAACATTCGACTGATAAAACAGCTACAAGGAGTCATTCTGGGTCCACGGGGTCCATCAGCAGTCCTGGCTGACAATTCAGCAGCTCATGACTCATGGTCGATTATGTCGGCTTTCTTCCCACATCGTACTCTGAGGCAGTTTGTGTCATTAGTGCCTTTACTGCCGGTTGTCCAGAAGACATTTAGAAAGAAACTGCATGTTATTCTTATTAGTGAAGAGAATACAATTTATTAATATATTCATAGTAAAACGCCACTGTCTTAACAAAGCAAAAGCTCGGATTTATTTTTAATGTGTTGACATTATAATCGCATTAAAAATAATCAAAATGAAACAGACAAAACAGGGAAAAACATTTTTACGCTGCACATTCTAAAAGTTACATCCAATACATATGAAACTGTCTGTGGACCTGTGTTAATTAACATTCTAGCACAGACCAGGTTGAGCTACAAATATCTGCATAAGATCGTAATGCATGCTTCATGTGTCTAGTTATTGATTCAGCCATTCAATAAAATTGGCTAAGCATACAATTAAAGCTATTAATTATTTACAATTAAGTGATTAATTAAATATTTTTTATCATGTCCCATCACTGACCTTAAAAAAGAGCCAAGTCAATCAAAAGCAAACCCAGCAAAAAATGTTACATTTTCAAGAATTTTCATAAATTGACAAATTGTAAAATTGACTGCCTTAGCATCTTATAGGTTTTGGAAAACATGACATTTTTTTTTTTTTTAAATCACATTATTTTTGTTCAAATATATAGAAAAAAAATGTAAATGCATTATTTAACAGACGCTAATGTCAGTGCTTGCTTAACTTTTTACTTATGGAGTTGAGCAACTCCTGGCACTTAGGCACAAAAGCAAAGTCAATCAAAAGAATCACATCCCTTTGTGATATTTCATGCTCTATTGTAATTTGCAAAGATGGCAATATAACACTTTAAGTTTTACACTTTCCTTGCCGCGTTTCTTAAGAGGCAACACTATGGCACCTATCCAATATTCTAAATGCACGGGCTGAAGATGTATAATTATACCACACAATAAAAATCTATGAATAATTTTCAGTGCATGATGGCGCTCAGAAGATTACTACCTTGGTATCACTTAGTGTGTTTGATGGTAGGTGAAGTGAGTAGGTAGGATCTTTATAATTGGGTGAAAATTGCCTGGAGTGCCCCTACTTTTGCTTTGCATGTGAATGATCACACTCACCTACTGAATTATGGAACAAACCTATAAGAAACATAAATTGAGCCCACCATATGTCTGGATGTCGAGATCTATGAGCAGGATGATGATTGTATCGGCATAAAATTTTGATGAATGACTTTTGGAAATCACCCCAGGATGCCAACAGAACACGAGGGCCTCTGATTACCCTTCGACAATCTCACACGTCTGTTCTTGTTTATCACCATATGGCCGTAAATATTATCCAACCGCTCCACATTTCACATTTTCTTTCTGGATAGGAGTGCCCACATTTCATGCATTCAATAGTGTTTCTCTGTGTCTCACAATATCACGTTCTGTGGACTTCATATTGTGTCTAATATCAAAAGCAGCAGCAAATCTAGGCAGATTTTGGCATGTCAATAAAGCTCTGCGTGGTTAAACAAACGACTGCAAGAAGCATCATTAAGCTGAAGGTAGAAGTTCATTGTTAGATTTTTTTAAAACTAATATATAAACGATAGATTATGCAGAGACTCCAAGAAGTAGGTTTCTAATATCACCTTTGCAAATCCAAAAATCCTTTGTGCGAGCAAAGGATTTTGCTCGCACAAAAGCTCCCTCAAATGGCCAACAATTGAACCGGCATTACTTAAAACTACATTTACACAAAGTTACCTTGATGAACCGCTATTTCTGCTTTTCAGATGCTGTGATGGAGGTAAATACAAAGCTAATTGAGCCAAGACAGCAGGAACAAGTGAGTAATTTCTAAAATACAAAACAAAAACCACAACAGAATTAGTAAAGACAAACAATAACAGAATAATTAATATTATACCCATAAACCCAAACAGCAATTTCTTCAAGCACTCCGGGAAAAAAAGTTGCCAAATCGTCAATGTGAAATAAATGCTAATTCATTCCTAATGTATAGTTCACATACTCTCCTTTTTCTAAAATTTGAGCTTGGGTTATCTCTCTTTCAGTGTGCAGACTAAAGATGTCATTCAGCTGTATGAGCTGGAATTATGTGGGCTAACGTGAAGCAAACACAGTTTGAGATTTCCGGTCTGAAAAGGGGGATGATTCCTGTCAGGATTACGAGCAGAAAGAGTTCAGAGGGAATCCTGACTGATGAGTAAATGCTCACCGGTGCGTCACTCTCCCACCCTCCTCTCAGTCATTGTCCTCCACTTCTGCTGCAACAGAGAAACTTCTCATCTTCTGATTTGATTTGATTTGAAGTTGTTTTTTTCCCCCCAAACATCTCTTCTCCTATTCTTTACTTCCACCTCACCCTCCACTCTTATTCTTCACTGCTCTTTGGAATCTATTCAACATTCATTCAAAAATCTTTTTTTGTCCTAACCCATGTTTATCTTTGAAATTGCTGACTTTTCAGTCTCCTCTTTACCATTCCTTAGCATCACCTTCCTTCTCATTTTAATCTTTTATCCCTTTCTTCTCCAACTCTCTCTTTTTTTTACAGCTGTTTCCTTCTCAACGTCATCTCATATCAGTCACACTTTGATTTTCCTTCCTCTTTTATCCTCTCGACAACATTTCTACTTCATTTTTTTTTCCTTCCTTGCTTTAAGTCTCTGGCTACCCTCTCCTTGTCTCTCCAGATAAGCCTGGTACTGACTCCGCCGAGTATTCAGGCTGCAGGAGCTCTGCTAATGCTCAGGATTTATGGATGACAAATGCTCGCTCTGTCACCGCAAGATAGCCATCCTGTACCGAACCCGAGGGAGAACGCCCGGGCGTGCTCACTCAACGTGGCGGCCGTCTCGTTTGTACACAAACTACTCTGCTCACGGAAGAGACAGCACTTAGCGCAAATCCACTCCGGCTTCTATCCACCTCTCCCCTCTTTTTATCTCCTCCACCGCTCTCATGGAACCGTTCTCTGTTTTATCACATCTTCAGGTTTAAACCGTCTGCCTCTCATCCCATTCTGCTCTTTTTTTCACGTGTTATTTCACCCCCTCCGTCACCACCTTACACTCCTTCTTGTGCTTCTGTGAATTAATGCCTTTTTGCCGCCTTTCATTGCATCCTTGTGTAAGTAATGCCTTTTTCTTCCAGCAGTCATCTGGCTGCTGCACTGAGTGTGTGTGTAAGACTGAATACTAAGCTGCATGATTACACTGTTGCCCTATCAGTCCCCTTCAGTCATTTGGTCAAGGTTGAGCATTTAAATAATACTAGCAATAATAATGAACAAGAAGAAGAACCAATAAGATAATCAAACCTCTGTCATTACTGATTATGTGTTAAATCATATGCAAACGTTTATGTAGTTGATGTGTTCAAACAACTCACTACGTTAGAGTCTCCATTAAAGAAACTCGTGATTTAGATTCATGTACACACAGAGTGAAATATATGAAGTGTTTATTTCTGTTAATGCAATCAGCATAGGGCAGCTCATGCTTTGAATATTTTAATGACAGAACCGAGGAACATTACAATCTTCCAGGCGGTTTTCTAAATCTATTAAACAGTGGTTAGGAACAAATCACATCTGTGATCATGTGTGGATTAGTGTCTGTTGAATATTAAACATGTTTTTGTTTTGTTTATTTGGTCTTGTTCTTTATTCTTCAGTATTTTATAACTTAATCGTGTGATTTAATGCATTAATCATATTCGAAACCATCATCCTGGTACTGCAGATGACCTTTAGCTTTCATAGCCATATTTAGCACAGATGCATGCTAAACTGACATAAGATGATTAAAGTGAATTGCCCTGTTAAAAACTGAACTAAACTAAAAGAAATAAGATCTATAGGGATGTTTTAACTCATAATTGTTTTTGCTGTGACCTGTGCAAGGAGAGTCCTTGCAGGGTGACTCACAAATGATCACTGCTGAACAAGCTGGCTGTTCACAGAGGGCTGCATCCAAATATATCAGTGAAAGATTGAGCGGAAGAAAAGATGTGTGAGGAAAAAGTGCATGAGCAACAGGGTCAAATGCAGCCTTGATAGGATTATAAAGAAAAGCCCATTGAAGAGATTGGGGTAGATTTTCAAGGTATTGAAAGCAGCTGGAGTCAGAGCTATGAGGACTCAGCCAGGACTCTGGCAATACGACTGCTGGACTCCTGGTGTGAAGAGGAGGCCTCAGTGGTCCGAAGTTATCTTTTCAGATAAAAGTTAATTTTCTGTTATAAAATTAAGAACACAGAGTCTGTAAATACAGTAGAGAGAAGCCACGTTGCTTGAGGTTCGGTGTGAAGTTTCCAATTAGTGGTGATTTGGAGAGTTTTGCAGTTTTCATGCTTCCTGCTTGCTGACAAGTTTCACGAAAACGCTACTTAATTTTAGAGCAGGACTTTCCATTGGCTGACTCTCTCAAAATGAATCAATACTGGTTAAAGAACAATAGTATCCCTCTGTTTGAATAAGCCAACAAACTGCTAATCCTACAGAGAATCTATTAAATGAGATTACTATATAACAGTATTTTCACCATGAAGATAAATTACATCAGAAAACTGAAGGCATGGTGTTAAAGGAACCTCTGCTTCCCTAATGCCTCCGCAGAAACACGGGATGATCGTTTCTATTTTATGCTGCAATAAATGCAACAATTCAAGCAAAAGGAGCCCTGATCAAATACTGAGTGGATACAATCACAGTATGTCAACAGAAGGCTGACTTCTGTGTAATAAAATCTTTTATTTGGTTTTAGGTAATATTTAGATTTTCTGAAAAACTAAATGTTAGGTTTCCATTAGCAGTATGCCAAAATCATCATAATTGCAGATGGGAAGAAAGGATAACAGGGCAAACTGTTTAAGCCTGCAAAAGTATTTGCAGCGTTTTCATTTGCTCAATATGGATTTGTGGTGCATCTCGGAGCTAAAACCTGCACTGACATTTGAAGGTTGCTGCTTCAAAAATCAGATTATATGACAGATACTAAAGGCTTATAAATATTCACACTATTCTTAAACTCAGTAGCACTGAGGGATTGTTTGTCTTGTGGGATATTTTATTTATTTATTTATTTATTTTGCAGAGTGTCATGAATACAAAATTCACAACCTCTTCATATGTCTCAGTGGGGAAGAAAAGTAGGTTTTGCCCCCCTGCAGTGCCATTTTCACCATTTGTCTAAAGTACAATTCAAAAATATGTTCTTGACAAACTTTGTCCAAGCTCATCAAATTTAAGGCACAAACTCGTTGTTGTCCCTGAACATTTATATTCGTTTTGTTATGTGGGGCAGAAAAAAGGCTAGGAGGAGAGAGTTGCGCTCAAATGCAATATCTGCTCAACTTTAACATCAGCACAATCTTTTAGAAAAAGAATATTTATGTTCTGAAAAGCTTGTAGTCTATTTCATGCTTGTCACACAGCTGCTGCTTTAGCTGACGCTCCCTGTTTGTACCTTCAGTGCTGTGTAATTTAGCTTATGCATGCATTCTGGATGTAGAGTGACCTGGATACGGTAAAGGAAGCGGTGCACTCACCAGTCACACTGCTTTTATAGTCTGTAACTTTCTCCTAAAGGGCTTTCAAAGCATTCATCAGTTAATGCTGCTCATTTATAGTCACAGCAGGCCATGAGAATCATCAATACTCTCCGTCGGTATTAGAGGGCCGCGGTGCCTCTCTGCTAACTCGACGCTCTTTTTTTAGTGTGAGGCTGCAGATGATCGTGACAGGCTGGATTGCAGTCAGCAGAGCCAGATGAGAAGGTGACAGCAGCTGCGGCTCAGATAATTTGACAGTTTTTAAATTCAAAACAGGTTGTCCCATCTCATCACCGCTTTTGTTTATGAATAAATGATTTCCCATCATTGGCTTCTCCCCTTGGTCATTAGAAGTGAAACTACTGCCCAACACTCTCAGTAATAGTAATGCACTACACACACACACACACACGCATACACCTATACACACAAAAAGTGCAATATTTGTGCAAATATGCATTTTAGCACATAATCTCTTTTGATATATCCTGAAGCTAAATATTGATCCGGGCTGCCAGCTAATTGACAAAAATCAATCCCGGTAATTAACCATGCAAGTGAACACGCACAAAGCCATGAAGCAACAAACACCAACCCACGTCTCCAATAAAATCTTTACGATGCATGACTTATTCAGAGCTGAATATATGAATACATATTTTAAAAAGAGATTTAGCTGCCTGGGAATGAAGTCGGCTGAAAACAGGAACATAAGGTATCGGTCACTACCCTCCGGAGAAGAATAAACTGAGAGCCAAATCTGCATTTTCGTTCGCCGGTCTGTCTAAAGTTTTAGAAATACATGTATTTAAAGAACATTAAGAAGCAGATTGTTGACAGCTTGATTTACTTATTTTTTTTTTAAAAAAAAGAACAGTCGTAGCGGTTCTCATGGGTCGGACAGAAGAAAGCTGCAGCACAACAAAGGATAAGAATTATGTCCAAATGCTGCTTCCTGAAATTACACAAGTGTAAATTAAGCTATACTGAACTTAGACAAAATTATTGATAGAGAATTGAGGTTATTAGACATTCAATACTACCACTGTAACCAGTAGAGTTTCTTTGGGGGTGTAATACTTTAAATGAGTGGTATTATATAAAATAGACTTTTTTTTTTTTTTTTACATCATGTTATAATGTTATTCCCTCATCAAAAACAAACCTGCAGTGTTGCTTTGACTCTTTCATGCAAGTTTGAGGAACACTTGACAATCTACTGTGCGCTCCACTGCTACGGCTCCACTGCAAACCGATGAAAACATGCAGGTAGACCTTCAGACTCCAGCATGCTAAAAGCCATTCTTGAATTAGTTTAGTGTGGACTGCTTTTGATGGCTTAATCTATTGGATGCATTCTCTTTTTGAACCAGACTCACTCTGTGAATGACTCATTTTTCGTCTCATTACTATTGCTAACAAGTGGTAACTGTACTGGTGCAGTTTTCTGTATCCTATCCTGTAGCACTCCATTGTGTTTGCCTTGAACATTTTTGCTTCTTTTCAAAACTTGTTTGGCTCAAATATCTTCAGAGCTTTGCTTCATGGATCTGATTTTCTTCAACATGGCAGACGAGTGCAACGCCTGCAAACAAGGCGCCAGTTCTTCAATCCATCTCCTGCAACATTCCACCATCATTCATAAATAAGACAAAGATTCTTGAGCTACTCCTCTTGAGGCACACTCTTGCCCTGAAGCCCTCAACATAACAATCCTTCTATGTTGCACTCCTCATCTGTGGCCAGGAGAGGCAGCTCAAATCAGCTTTCTCCATTGGCTGGCTGGACCTAGCCTCTGAGAGAAGGTGAGGGGCTCCATTATTCATCTGAGCTCAGAGAAAAGCCTCTGCAAGAACAAGTCAGTTTAGGTAATTTGAGCAAGAATGCAAGTCGGCTACTTCTGTTTGGAGGTTTTGTGGGTAAGATCCACTGGAAGAAGACCCCAAAGTTGACTTAGAACTCACTAACAGGACATGTATTTCCTTCTGCTCTGGGAATTACTCTGGACCTCCGTAATATGCTGGAGGGTATCAGCAGGGAGAGAGATATCTAGGTTTCTCTCCTGCACCCCCGTTACCTCCATGACCTGATGGTGAATAGAAATTATTCAGAAATATTAAACCAGACATCTGTGATGCTGAATCCTAATATTGTTAGGAAACCTCCTGACCCTCTGTTGAACGAAACCTGAAAACTCTCATAAAAAACTGAAATTTTTAAGGACATATGAAGAGTGGAAATGTTTTGTTCCTTTCCCTTAAATGTCTATTTGCAGAACGGCACGGACTACCTGCAGCCTTCAGTGGTATACTAAATATAGTGGGAAGTCTTCTTGTCAGCAGTACTGCTGCGAGCATGATAGTTTGCTGATATTCTGGTTCCTCTCTGCCGTGGCTAATCCCATCCTCAACCTACATTCACAGGCTGAAACAGGAGCTTGATAATTTAAGCTGCAGGTGTAACATTCAGGCTTATCAAAAGTGTACAGAACGACACTACAGACTTTGCTGACATTAAGAAGAAGCTGAATGCAGGTCAAACACAAACTGACTGCCCAAGTCATGAGTACATCTGCTGAAGCTGACAGCATTTACACATGGTTAGAATGAAAGCATCTGCATCTTTGGATAAATATTTACTGTATGTCTGGGGAAACTTTAAGGACTCAGTCAGAAAGAGAAGCATTTTGAAAGGGTAAATGTTGCGTTAGTGGCAGCTACTGGAGACACTACATGGCAGACGAACCGAAGGATGCACAGATGAAGAAGCAATCCAGGTACCGATTGTCTTGCTTAAGTTCCAGACCAGTGGCGGCATTTCCTTCCTCGTAATAAAACTTCCTGCTCTGGCGCACCCCGTTGGAGGGAGACCCTGACAACATCAAGACATTTCAGTACCATATGCAAACATCCTGAATGAGCGGAGCGCTCTCTAATCCTCCAGCTCAAATCCACAGTGACCAGATGTTGCAGCTTACAGAAGCAGACCCAGCAGACATTAATGACCTCCCTAATGAAGGGACGGAGGAGCACTTCCTCCAGCATCTGGGGGGTCACTCCTGTTTAGTTGTGATTGACTAGGATCAAACCGCAGTCTTCCAACGCAACATGAAAGAAATGCTGATTAGAGGTGAGAAATATGGAGTGCAGGAGAAAGAAAAAGGAAAGAATAAACTAAAACGCCCTGTTAACATTGATGCAAATAGTTTTAAAAAAGGCAGATGCAGATTGAGTTTGAACCCTGTCCACACTAATTAAAATTTTGGTGACTAAAACTGTGATTTTTAGACATAAAGTGGAAATTCAAAAATTGTATTTGTGGTGAATCCATCTGGAATTAAAGATTAGGTCATAATAGCTAACTTCATACCTGTCAGCAAATTTTAAATAAAATCTTTAGCCTGGCGCTGCTTTACGAATACTCAGGATCTGCTTGCTTTCAGTTCTGATATTGTTAATATCAATATTATTGCCTCCTTCTGGTGCAGCGTCGGTAGCGCAGTCAGTAATATTGGATCAGTATGAAATTCTCCCATCATCAGTACTGCTATGTTTTCTGCTACTATTTTAGCAAAAAACATAAAAAGATGCTTAAAATAATCTAATTGCTTCAAAAGATAACATTAAATCAATTATTCATACTGCTGCTGAAATTAATGTATTGTACTGAGTAGTTATTATGAAAGCTATAATAATCTATAATATTTGGACATTTTGAAGCTCAGAGAAAACACAAGTAAGTTTGCTGCTGATGTAAACGTGGCAGCATCATGGCAAATGCAAAGGAGAAGCTTTAAAGCTGCAGTAGTTCGTAATGCAACTACTGATACAGAAAAAGACAGAACATGAAGAAAATGACCATAAAGTTGCCAGCAAATGTGCAAACAGCCAAATTTGGCAATATTCTTGTAACAAGAAAAAAGTGAAAAGGAGAAACAAGTGGGGAGGGGGCAGCACTACACTAATACAATAGATGTACAGCTAGAGAAAAGTTATTCCAGCGCTTCTCTGGTGTCTCATTAAAAGGATTTCAGACCACAGGAACAGTATGGGAACCTTTAGTTTGTAAAACCTTGGTACAGGTTTCATTTGTTTACTTTTTAAAATTTTTTACTTTACTTCTTGTTTACTTTTTTAATTTTTTTTCCCAAATAAAGAGAGGAAAATATTAAAGAAAATTAACCTGATTAATGTAGATTGAGTCTGAGCACAAAAATGTACTCTTGATATTTTCTTTTAAAATGCTTGTTTACAGCAGAACGATAGACGTACACAGCAGACCAACCCAATCCACTCTGGAGTAAAACTCAAAAGAAAACCTTAAACCGAAACAGTTCTAATCATTAATATTCATATGTGATAAACTGATTAGAGAATGCATTTTCAATATTTCGATGAGAGATTCTTTAAATGAAACCTGCAGCTTTTCTGGTTATCAGGAACTCAGCATGAATGGAGATCCTGAAAGGGCGTACAAGCTGCTCACACACCCACATACTGTATACTTCCACATAAATGCAAAGAGAGGAGAGCTAAATATTTAAGACTCCCTCTGCATCATGTCTGTGTGATTACAGTCCACACACGACCCGTTGTTTTGACGGTAGACGCCAAATGCAAATAAACTCTCCCGAAGTCTGATGAGTGACATAATGTCACACACTATGACTCAGTCATGAGACTAATAAGGGAATCCAGGGAATTATGCCCGAAGGGAAATACTGAGCCTTTTCTTAGACCTGTTGTCAGGAGAGGGCAGGCAGTGGAACAGGTCACTGAATTCAAGGGAGCAATCGTAGATGACAAGCTGACCTTCCAGCCCAATATGGACCGTGTGCATAAAGAGGCAAGATAGCGTCTATTTCTCTTATGAAAGATAAGGAGCTTCAACACAAGTAAACACAGCTGGTCTACTGGGGATTCATTGAAAGTGTTCCCCCCTTTAGTATTGTTTTTGGTTTGGGAATCTTTTGGCTAAACATAGAAATAAGCTCAACCAGGTAGTCAAGCGGGCGGGTAAGATAATCATCACCAGCAAATGTGTCCTCTCCTTGATTTACATGAACATGCTTTAAAGAAAGAAGCGGCTCAGATTCAGGATATCTTCTGCAGTCCTCATTTAAGCTGCTGCCATCTTGTAGAAGATGGATGGTCCCATTAACATAAACAAAAACCCATTTATCCCTTCAGCTGTGTTGGTTCTGAACAAGCCATGCCTTAAATAGTAACATAATAACTAGAACATTCTTTTATTTTTTTTTAACAATGTAGTGATTTAAATACTGTTTTATATGCTTTTATTATTTCAAGCTTATGTAGTTGGAGTTTTGTTTATACTGGTTAATTCTGTGTTTTTTATTTTTTATTTTTATTTGTTTATCATCTATTAAAAATTTCTGCCATATGTCCAAGACATATCTCCATATCAAATGTGATGGACGATAAAGTTATCATATCTGAGCTCAGACAATCATTTCTGCAGTTACTGCAACCCGCTGTGAGTGAAAAACATCAGCAGTGGATGTGAGTCATTGTGCACTTTGGGTGTTAAATGTTTAATTCCGATGAAGAATGAGTAATGCAGATTAGGGCTGGATTCCCACACACCATTTGCCAATATATGGGATTTTACTTAAGCCTTTATTCAGGTCAAGATAAGTATAGATAAAATAGAGCATGGGAAAATATCTTCCAGACTTCAGTCGCTCTCCTTGTGTGTAAATCAGGGCTCTTCAGGTCTGCTCCTCAGGAGCCACTATCCTCTAAATTCAGGATTCATCCAACACAACTGGACTCACTCATTAGATGTGTGTGTTTTGGCTGCATTCATTTCTACGTATAAAACTTTGCATCCATCTCTTCATTGATCCATTTATCAGTCCACATGCACTCATCCACACAGAATAGTAATTAATTTATTCATCTAAACTCATACATGCATCCGTCCACCATTCTGTCCCTAATTATTTATTTTCCTTGACTTTCTTACAGTCTGTCTGGTTTGCAGGTTGCATGTTTTAAAACTTGAGTTTAAAGCAACTGAGAATTCAGAAAACTTGACGAAAAATTTGAAATAAAAAATGTGTAGGGACCCAGGATAAGAGAGCAAAAGCAGACATCAGTAGTAAGAAGAAGCATTTTAACATGTCAGCTTCTTATTGACAAGCACAAATCCATCAGGATTTTTAACATTCTCTAATTAAAACGCTCACCCAGAAGAATCACTTCTTCTCGGTTTGATCAACCTGGGCTTAACGTGTCTAATTGCGAAGCACACCGAGGTGTGATGCGTTGTGCAGCAAATTGCTCTGAGAAATTACAACAGCATGAGGCGTGCAATCACAATACGTTTAATAAAAGGATGATACTTTGACAGGAGGTGCCATGCTCCCCGGGTGAAAAGGTATAATGATACAAAGGCAGTATGATGATGAGTCTGATGGGATCTGATCAGAGTCTGAGAGTCAAAGAGAGAGAGACAACAAAGGGACCTGTACGGATCAAAACACGGGAGAGGAAACAGTAGAAGGGAGGGAGCATGATGTGGAGGAGCGAGGGGGTTTTACTGAACATGATCTAGAGGAGCTGAATGACTGGATATGGGGGGGATGTTATTAGGATGGTGAGAAACAGACAGAGAAAAATGAGGAAGGGGTTCTTACCTTGACCCTGAGCCTTACTGGGGTCACAGGAAACAAAGACAAGTAAAACCAGCGGGGCCAGACAGCACCACCTGACCTCTCCCATCAACAACATCCTCAACATTAGCAGTCTAGACCTGCATGGAGAGGGAGAAGTTTGAGTTAGTTAGGGAACCAGGTAGAGATCGGATGAATTTAAAGGAATCTGTATAAAGAAGCAAACAGAAGCAGCCTGAGTGCCACCAAGGCGTTTCAGACTCTGGGGGTCAAGAGCAGCTCAGTCCAATCCACTGATCTGGAATCAGTTATTCATGCCTTAAACTCCTGCTTTACAGAGCAGAAGTCTGTAGTCTAGACTGACCACAGAGCAGTGGTCGACCCTCCCGCCTACACTGAGAAGACTGGGGCAGAAACAGTAGAGGACTTTGTGTGAAAGAAGAGAAAAGCTGAGAAATTAACAAAAGGCCCAACAGAAGGAAGGGACAAAGTGACAGAGAGGAGGACCGTAGTTTGAATGACAGTTCCAAGGGATCATTTGATGAGCCCTTTTGTCTGACGAAAAGAGCAAACACAACAGAACCTCTCCTCTTTTCCTCTATCTCCCCATTTCACCTTTCACTTTTTGTTCTCTGCATCCACTCAGTCACCTGCCTCCCCCACCTCCCCCAGTCTGTCTCTCATTATTACAGAAGAGATGGAAACATTAAAGACGCCTTATCATCTGACTCAAGGGATCAACACAACCTGGCTGACAGTCACATGAATAAAAGAGCACATGCACCAATAATTATTTGGATCTGAACAAAGTAAATATAACCCTGAGCCAGTGGCACTTAATGCTATGAACGATATGGCTATCTGTCCAGGGCGTCTTCTGTGATGGGGCTGCACAACAGCAAAAAGAAATAGCTTATTTGCATCTCCAATAGATGGAGATTTGGTGTCTATCTTGTCCAGCTCAGTGTATGAATAACTTAGTTGGTTACTTGACTTGACTCCATTTGAATTTTTTTTATGAATCTGGAACCTTTGATCATCTCAAATTTAACACAAACAAAAACCAAAAACAAAAGCTATGTTAGCCTAAACAAAGATCTTATAGTCTGCAGACATAAAGTTGGAGTTTGATTTGAAGATTATAACTCAGAGATTAAGCAAAAGGCTATTTCTACTCCAAATATATTTGTATCTATAAACCGCATTTTAAAAGAAAAACCTTTAAAGTGCTGCACAGTATTGAGCCAATACATAAGTTAATATAACAACAACAACAACAACAAAAAATAAAATAAAAGCAGAAGCAAGACTGGAATGACTAAAATGAATGCAGGTAAGCTCTGGGAAGCGCTCTGCTGTTTTAACTGGTAAAAACTGAGGGTTGAAATGAAGGAGCACCTGTTTTTAAAAAATATGCAGGAAGAACCTGAAGGTTTCATTGCACCAACTACTTTGTTTACAAATTAAAATGAAACAGGCTCAAGCTGATTGAAGACAGCCAAGCAGGCAGCATAGACAGATGGATCAATGACCTGGTGGACTGAACCTTATCAACAAAGAAGTGAAGGAAATTGTTACAAATGAGAGTCTGAGAATTGATGGTTGTGAACAGGACTTGTGGATTATGATCATTAGAGACTATAATTTGAAGAAAATATTTGCTTTTCTCCCTTTGAAAAGTGCTCCGTTAACATTCGCAAAACTTTTTCCATGTTTCTGGATCATGACCATGTTCAACAGCAATATATCTAGATTGCTCAGACTTGAAATAAATAATTCACTGTACAGATAATCCTCAAAGCACAAGGTAGGATGTGCGAAAGCTTTGTGGGGTTTTTTTTTCAAATAAAAACAGAAAATGAGCATTTTTTTTCTCTCTGCAGCACTTGCATATGCTGAAAGTTTTAAAACAAAATAAGGAGATTATTTGTTTACTCAAAAATAATGTTAATGCCGTTCCAGTTGTTCATCACTCTAGATCAAGCATTCAATCACAAATATCTCTTATAAGTCGTTACATATCAAAACAATCCATTCAGGAAGGAAAACCTAACAGTGTTAAAAGAGCAGAAAATTGACAGCAGCTTTCATTGTTTTCAAAATGAAAACAATCAGACTTTATGAAGGGGGACTTAAAAGGAACTGAGCAAAAGTAGGCCTTTCTACGCACCACACAGAAGAGAGCAAACAATAAAATACAAAGATTTGTTTTTGTTTGTTCTTTTTCAGACCCATTTTCTCTTCATGCAATTCTTAATGAAAGGCAAAACTGTTTCTCTCTGCCTTGTGTCATGTTCCTGGTTAACAATGATAGAGTTGCCACCCTGTAATTTGGCGAATAGAAATACCAGATTTAAAAGGTAACCGTGATTGTTAGCTAATCAATTTATTAGAGGTAAATGCTGTTGTCTAACACTGCATGCAGGACACAGTTTGCAATCGTTCTCTGAAATTGTTAGGAGGCATAAAAACAAAACAATAGCAGATGTGCACATGAATAGATTGAATAGAGAGCGTGTGAAAGTCAGTGATGCAATGTTCATCTCTATAATTTGCCAAACACAGTCATAGACTTTCAGGTGTACTTTTTAATTATGTTTGCTTAAGATAAGGTTATTTATGTATTGGTGTCATATTTTTTGCCATTTCTAAATATAGCCTCCACCTTCTATCTATCTAGCTGCAGCATAAATAAACTTAGTTTTGTTTTTTGTTTTTTGAGAATGCCACCCTAAGATTAAAGGGCCCCCATGTGGTCAGTCTGTCTGAAAACTTTCTGGAGGCGCCCCTGTTGGAAATCACCAACTACGTTCTTTCTGTGCAAAAATCATTTCCCCATTTTAATAATAATAATAATAATAAAAACTCTTCTTTATCAAGTTTCAAATAAATTTTCTAAATTGCCATTTGAACTGCCATCGGCACACAGGTGCATCTCTGGTTTCCTGTCAGCCTATCGCTCACTGATTCATAACAAAGTTTCCAAGCACAATTTGAGCCAAATAATCAGTCAGCATACCAAATGCAGCGCCGTTCAAAGACTCCTGCGTATATTAAAATAAATAAAATTGCGCTCCTACCTCTGGACTCATGAATTCAAAGCGTCTTTTTTTTTTTAATCCCCAAAGGAGATCCTCTGAAAATCAAAAAATGTCTGAGAGCTGCCGCTGCTTCCTCCTGAAGCGCTCCTCTCTCTCTCCCTCTTTTTCTCCCACTCCTTTTGGGACGCGGTCAGTCTGGAGAGTGGGTGTTTCTCTCCTTGTTATTCAGACATCCCTCCCTTCGGCTGATCCTCCTCGTCCCAACCCTTTCCTTCGGCGGGGTACATGTCAGATAGAGAGACAAACATGAAGCAGTGGCGCTGCAGAGAATCCTCCTCCAGGTGTCAGACCGCTCTCAGCCCCCCGGGCTCCTCCAGTGCGCTTCCTCGGACACAGTGGGACCCGCCGCGGACGACTTAATCCGTGAGCTGCGGCTTCAAAGGACCCAGCAGGTCACTTGTGATGCTCGCTTGTTTTGTGTGTTGACTTGTAAGGGGGGAAAGTCTCAGGATGGCTCTGTGCGCTCGGAGCAGGTGCCTGGCCATGCCCTGCTGCGCTGCCAGCTTTGATTTTAAAGGAGCAATGACACTGCTTTTTAATCGGAACTGAAAACACACAGAGACGCACCCGTAGGTGTTGATCCCCCCCCTCCCCCCCGAAAGGCGATGTTAATCCTGCTACATTTACACTCACCAATTCAATTTGTGTTGAATTTACCTTTTAAATGCAGCAACACTTTGCAAACTAATCTGTCTGATTGTTATTTTTAGAGTAATTTCTTCCCATTAAGCCCATTTTGGGCACAGGATCCACACACCATGGATAATACTCACCAGCTTCATCCAGTTCATTTTAATTTGTGAAACACCAAATCTGTCTTCTTCCCAAAAGCTGTGGCTGACATTCCCATAGCCTTTATAGCTGGATATAATTGTTTGAACAGATGAAATTGGCACCTTCAGGCATCTGGAAATTGTACCCAGGGATGATCCAGACTTAAGGATATCCACAGTTCCTCCTGAAATATTTGCCTTTTCTGAGATTTTACATAAATACTGCCTTGAGGTGTTCTCTCTTAGTAAATACACAGCTTTGCCTCCATTTAAGTCAAATTCTGTGAAATTAACTAGAAGCTTACAGAGCCATCATCATCTGGGCTTCACAAATCTTTTAAAGGGGAACAAAATAATTCTGGCATATTTAAAGTTCTGAATTTAAGAACAAAAAGAAAATCATTTTGCCAAACCTAAAAACCTAAAAAGACTTACGCAAAAGTCTTAAACATTTATTTAGTCTTGTACTTCCAAGACGCCATATTTGTAACACTTAAATGGTTTTGATGAATTCAGTCAAGTGGTTTTCTGAAAGTCTTTCAGCCTTTAGTATTGGTTTAGCTTTCCATTCATTGACAAAACTACTATAAAGAAACATAAGAAAATAGATAGGAAAGTGAGAAGAACAGAGATGTGGTGAAAGGAGGGAGAAACGTGACGAAAACAACTAAAACTTCTCCCTGGTAAGAATAAAATAAAGAACATAGACATAGGTATGTATCAGTGTCATCATAGAGATTTTCTTGTATCATTAAAACGTAACTAAGAGTCCAAACCTTCAGATTTCATGCTGACACACAAAGAGATGAAAAACTCAGGAGGACCAGAAACTGTGGGAGAACTTACAGGACAAAGGAGAAACCTCAGAAGAAGCAGTGACGTGTGAATGTGCGTTACTACTGAGGAAGCTGATTGCTGGAAAGCTTTACAGGTGAGTTCATTTGTTGTGAATGAATGTCAGCTGTGAGGGGAGCAGAACTGAGTGAGTGGGGGAATCAGGATATTATACACAGGAAGGAAAACACTGGAATCTATGGAACTGAGATTAAAATGATAGAAACCAGAAAACAACCCGGCAGAGGAGCAGATACCGGCTGAAACATGACAAGCAGACACATGAATTACATGGAAAGAGTCATCTATAGACTAATATGCACGAAAAAGCCAAAAGCAATGACCATACAAAATTACAACATGGAGGATCATGATTGATAATATAACTATACAGTGTTGGGTTTAAATTCTGTCAAAATAAAGTTTTTGGTGCTTTAGTTTGCATAAGTTGCAATAAGCTGTTTTTAAAGTGTAATAGTTGTTTAAAGTGCATTTATATTTATTGGTGAAAATGGATGAAATCAGAGTGTCTGCAGCAAAATGCAGCAGTATCCTGCCATGACTCTATTTGTGGTACCAAACAGCCAGCCTCATATTTTTTAAATGATTTTAATCAACAGTGAATATTTTTTGAAAAAAAATCTACCAAAATTTACATTTGATGGTAGTTTTCATTCATTTCATTTTTTCATTCATTGATGTTTTAGTTATTTTAATGGTAAAAACAAAGTACGATTGGTCTGAGTGCATAAAACCAGACAGCACAGACTTCACCTCGTTATTTTATAAACACAGAGGAAGTTAGTGAAACCCCAAATCATCCCTTCAGACGTCCTTATATCACAGGATTGTTTGAGCATTTTTATCAGTTGGTCCAGCAGGATGTTGCCAATTCAAGAAGGAGACAAGAACGGGGATCAATATGCAGACGGACTCCGTCCAAAGCTTAAATGAGTCCCACTAACAAATCCTCTAAAGGCTGCTAATCCTATAAATTTAATTTGGATGGAACTATACAAAATAATGGGAATTGACTTCAGTGAACTGAAGAAGTGCTGCAAAAAAAAAAAAGTTTCCTCTGTCATCGTGCCAAGATTTATTGACCTTAGAGAAGCGGCAGGCGAATGCGGCGCTTTTCATTCAGGCTCTGGACAAACTCCCTCAGGTTCCTCCCTCTGAAAACAACTTAGTACATCAGAATAATGAGTCAATAACAATTTACCAAAAAGTTTTCACATCTACAAAAACTATGCATCACATGGCAGTTCTCGCTATATTTCCCAGGCTTATTTGTTGTATTTTGTTGTGCATTATTCTATATTTAGTGAAAAAACAAAACTTCAATATAATACTGTTCCTGTCAGCTGGAGCCAGTCTGTTGTGCATTCATATGACCAATAAAGCTGATTCTGTTCCAGTTGAAGTCTCTCCATCAGCTTTGTCCTGCTCAGGGTCAAAGGGCAGCTGGATCCTTTCCCACTAAAAGTGAGAGGCAGAGAGCCACCCTGGAAAGGTCACCAATCCCTCATAACGTCTCCTTTTGTTTGGCTCTGTGTTTCAAGCTAATTTGAGTTGAACTCTTATGAAAGATCTTGGGTTGTGATGTTACAAACCTGCAGTAAATTCAACCATTTTCTTTTTTTTTTTGTTATTTTTTTTTTTTTTTTTTACATTTGTGGACTAAAATTCTAAACATTTCCCTTCAGAAGAAAATTAAGAATCACAATGAATCAGTGTTTTCCTCAGTGTGTGTGTGGGAAAGACACATTCTAGCTGTGTAACTCTGCCCCTGCAGATGGCTTCGCTGCTGCAGAGCCGTCGCCCTGACTTTGCCCTGAGGGGTTACAAGTAGGAGTCATGGGAAAGAGAAATGTGCCAGTGACTGGCTGATTTAAACCGCTGAATACTTTTGTTCCAGGTGTGCCTCTTGAGCCCAAACAGACACGCATGCTTGACTTATTTAAACAAGTGTCCATCTGCTGCAAGGACTATAATCAGGTGAGGAAGAATTGTGCTCCTCCCTCCTTCCTCTTCCTCTCTTCCTGTCCTCCTGTCATCATCTTTTTATTTATCAGCTGCTCGGTAGCAGCGGACCACACACTGATGCAGCTTCTCCTCTGAGCTGATCCAGCAGAATACACAGTTTGGTCGGATTCGGCTCTGCAACCTGCTGCAAGCAAGTGGCTAAAATTGATTTAGAAAAAATGAAATCTTTATAATGTAGATATAATCCCGATTGTTGGCTTGAATTTCTACAACAGGATACTAGAAGGACTTGTAATGTTTTACTAGATCTAGGTTTTTCTTTCATTTGTTTGGAAACTTCAAACTGTTTTTTTCACATCATTTTCCACAAATATCCATAGTAGAATCCTCATTTTGCAAAAGTTTTGTTTTCTTCTCTTTTAAAACATAAAAACAAAAACAAAACAAAACAAAAAATTATTTTCCTTAAATACAGCAACACATTTCCCACAGAAGATACTTATCAAAAACTATAATCTGTCTTTTTTCAAAAGGTCATAGAATATTTTCAACTCCAGACACATTTTATTTAGCTGGGTTGAGGAATTTCTTATCACATAGAAGGGATTCTAATCATTTTAAGAATTAAAATAATTTGTAAAACACTTACCTGCATTTACAGATATAAGGTTTGGAAATCAGAAAACTTCCTGCTGAACCCCAAGAAATCATTTTAAAGAATTGCAAGATCAGTGGAATAAACAGAAACATGTAAAACAATTCATCCGCATCTCTGGATTCAGCTAAAAATGTTTAGAGTAACACCTCATACTAACTCACCTGTTACAATCTATTACCTGTGAAGTGACTGAAAGAAGGACAAGAAAAATAAATTATATATACTTTTGGCAATCTTTCAGTGAAGTTTTATTATTCCCTTGAAATTTAACCTAAACTTAAAGAAAAGGTTTCAAAGTGATGCTTATTAAGTAAGAAAGGGACACAGGAGTTGCACAATGTCTGAGTTAAAGTCTGGGTTTGGTTCCCACTGAAGCAGTAAGAAGGCAAAAACTGGCTTCACGTGTGCTAATATAAATATATTGAAAAGATTTTATAAGTTGTTCTAAACACTGTGATTTCTTTTTTTTAATGTGCTAATTAAGTAACCAATCTATAATAATGACATATTTTTTTTTCGAAAACAAAGAGAGCTAAACCACGACAGAAAGTGGTAAACGTTGTTATAACTAAACACCATGTTCACATTTACCAGGATACTGAGAATCAGATGTTACGCTTCACATCGAGTTCAACATTAGGTGGATTCACACTCGCCACTGTTAGACTTTATTCACTGATAATTGATAAAATGTTGTGTTCACCAAACTTTGAGGTGGCGAAAGAGAACGTTAAGACCATGAAGGGTAAAATGTTTCCAGAACAAATGGACACTACTCACCAAGCATTTCTTTCTCTTCAAACATAAATTCAGTCTTTTATCATTTATTTTTCCTGGATCCATTTGTTGTTGTTTTATTTCCCTCATCCTTCTTTTTCCTTCCTTCAGTAATTTTCTGCTCCCTTCGTCCTACATAAAATGCGGTACTGCAGAATAAAGGCATGACTCACAGAGTGAAAGTTGGTCCACACGTTATTTACTCCAATGAGATTGTTATGATTCACAAAGTCATTTCATGACGTCTATTTATATATTTAAAAAAAAACACTATTGCAAAGTAGCCTAGAGCCTTTAAGGCTATTTGTTTTTTAAGCTTTTATCTAAAAAAAAAAAATATTAACTAAATTAAAAAGCGAATAAATAAAGAAAATAGCAACATGGACAGTTTATTCATGCCATGTGGTGTCGGCCCGATAACTTTTTAAATGTTACCTGCATAAAAATCCAAAACTAGTTTCCTTCTTACCTTTGGTATTTGCATAACTCTGTAATCAGAGACATAAGCCTTACTTTAGGGATGCCTCTGCACATGACCAATCATTTAAGGCTCTGAAGCAGGTCATCATTTTTGGAGTGATAAAATCAAACTGCGGCACAGTCCCTCGCACTTCCTCTGTCTTACTGTAATTGTTGGGAACAAGCCATCATTGTTGCTCTGTCAAACAGAGAAAGCATCATTTCCTGAGCAGAGGAGGATTTCTCCCAGGAAACACCAGCCTAGTTATTAGGCTTCTCACTGTTTTTACCAGGCAGTGTGCAACACGACAGATGAATAAATGTCATTTAAAAAAAAAATAAATAAAACAGAGAAATTAAATTATTTTTAACTAATTGGTTAAAAACAGACAGTTATGTAAACGCAGAAATACAAGACAGATTATTTATTTGAAAAGGACAAAAGTTGGAAATTTGACCTTTCCAAGTCAATTTTGAAGAAGTCGGCTGAGTTGAGTTTGTTTATTTGGTGTAAATTCGCAGCGTATTCTCAAGGGGTATTAAGGGGCAAATGGATACATTCACAGTTGATGAAAGTAATCAAATGAATCCAATGTAGACAGACTTCAGTTCAGTTATATACAGTCCAAATGGATGCTGGAACACAGTGCAGATAAATACAGCTAATGATGTCAGTCGATTTAAGGTTATCTGTGATTCAGTTCTCTGCATCTCTGCTGTCATGGGTCCCATTCCCAGTTTGAGTCGTTTGCTGCTTCTTCCCTTATTTCCTGTCAAGTTGCTGTTCAACAAATGCAGCAAGTGCCAAGAAAACTGTTATTTATGCAATTCCTTTGGATTAGGAAATACATTTGAAGGTATTTTTTTCTGTCCTATGCCCAAAAACACTGCTGCTGGACTATGAAGTCTGATCTTACAGGGTTCTTTTTTTTATTCTAAAAATGTGCAGATGAACTAACAGAATCATGCTTTGTTTCTCTCATTGTCTAAAACTAAAGACCGGCACAAGTTCAAAATAGCGCACTCACACACACACTTGAATGTATGAACCTGCATCCACACACTTCTCTGGAGCTGTGTGTTAATGACAAGCTGCAGGTTAATATGAGGGCAGCTGAGAACAGAGCTGAATCACAGCCTACTGATTAGTCCGACTGGTCACAGTTATTAGTCCGCTTGTCATCTGGTATCTGGTGCGATGCCGAGTCCTGACCGAACACCTCAGGGGCATTACGAAATACAACACGAGCAATTCAAGGGAAATATGTGTAAACCTGCAATGCCCAAGCAAAACAAACATTAGAAAATAATATTATTACATCTCAGCATTTCTTCTTCTGAAGCTCTGACTTATAACCTGAACCAAATGTGGACCAAAGCAAAGCAACGCTTCAAGTGGACCGACTAATACTTTGACCACTTCCAGAAATCCTCCAGCCCTTCAGAAATAAAAGGTCTACCCTGTAATGTCATTGCTGTCTGCACAGTGTGTGCTGGTTCAAACACGGAGAACAACCAGCCTTGTTTTATTGTCTGGAATAAACAAACGCTCCGTTCGTCCCACATGTAAAACAGATTTAAACTCGCTGAAAAAGCAGAAGACAGCAGAATTATCTCAATCTGCTCCTGAGGTTGTGAAATGTCACAGCAAAGACCTGCCAAGCCAGCCACCACACCTCATGTCTGAAAGTTTCTGTTCTGAACAAAAAAGGGTTGAAATTGTAAAATGCTGTTTAATTGACTTACATAGTTTCTCATTCGTGCAGGAGTAAAAACAAAACAAAAAAATTGCAAGCAACAACCTGAGCGGAAACAGCAATTATCTTTCTGAAAATAGCTGGTAAAGGTCAACAATGGCACAAACTCGATCAGGAAAATCCAACCTTCAGTTTGAGAACAATCACAAGGACAGAAAAATAACATCATTTTAAGAAATAATCTCTTTTTTTGCCATCTAACTCTTGTCATAATTACCAACCACTTTTTTCCCCATAAAATAATGCAACCGAAGCGTTTTTCTGCTTCATCATTTGCTTTTTAGAAGTTCAGCAGAATGTTTGAGGACTTTTAATCACTGCTTGCTTCTTGGGAGGGAAATGCCATGACTCACAAGTCATTTTCCTTTAGTTCCTCAATAAAAATGGAAAGACAGAGGAGCATCACACTCAAGTAAAGGAACTGCTGAGAGCATCCATTTTACTCAAACGAATTGATCGGATCGCACTGAAGACATCACTGCTAAAAGTCACACCCAGAAACATCTTCTTGCATCATTTCTAATCTGATGAACAACCAGAAAACACAGTTTTGTTTATGCGTCTGAGCTGCAGTTAAATAAGAAATTTTAGTCATCCTTACTTTTATGTTTGCTTGATGCTTCTTGCTGAAGAGTTGCAGATTGTACGCTGCGGTTAATATAGTTCTTTGTCACTTTTGACGCCGCATTGCTGCAGTCGTTGTGAAGTGATCTGTACCTAAAGCCTAGAAATCATCCCTAGAAAACTTTCTCTAACTAATAAAAGTAGGTTTTTAAAGGCGGTTGAGCAGCTTAGCTTAAAACCTTGAATCCCAGAAAATATTTGGCACATTTTTGTCTTGTCCTGAGCTGAACTCACCAAAAAACACCGTAAGCGTACCTAAGAGAGATGCAGCCCATCCTCAACTCAGCAGCACAAATCCTTCTTGTTCTCTTTCTTTTTTGACAATCAAAAGACGCTCTTATTTCCCCCGAGCGAGTTCTCTGCCGACCTCTATATCATCAAAGCTGCTGGCACACTTATTGGCACTGTGTGTCAAGAAGCTAATTAAACTGGTCCAGAGAATTTCCTTGGTATTACAATATGTGCTCTGTCATAATGTTACATATCACGCGATAAAACGCTATTAGAATATATTAATGGCCTGGAGCCATATCTTTTCATTAGGCCATGCAGAGTGTGTTTTGACAGACGACGATTGTTAATCCTCAGAGAAATTTGCGAGTAATAACCTTAAGTTATTCTGCGAGTAAGAGCAGACGCAGAGGAAGGCGGACTGATGGACAAATCGTCCACACAAAGAAAATCGTCCTTTTTACTGGTGACCCATCAGATAGAGGGGAAATTAAAAAAGAGGGACAAACTATTTTTCTTGTCTCTGAAGCGAAGCACCAATCAAACTGCCTTCAATGCATCTAGCTTCTCTTAAGCCCCTTCAGGACCTGCACTGCTTTAATTATACAGATGGTAAATGAAAACTCAGCAGAGCAGCATTGATTCGGCATAATATCAGAGGAATACGACAGATCTTATTATTATCCTGTTGTGGGTGTTTTTTTTGTGTGTTTTTTTTTCTACGGTTACTGCCACGTGAGAGATTCCTTTGTTTTAATTGTTTGGTTCTTGCTTGTGCCACATGTACTGGGTTCACTTTAATTGGAACCACTGGGCTTTTTGAACCAGATTCAGCTACTTGCAGAAATATTCATAATCCTTGAGGGTTTTTGTATTATTTTTTTCTTCTTCTTCTGTTTACACCATAAATTTCAACGTGGTTTTATTTTTCGTGGGAGTTGATGTCGTTGTGCTAAAAGAAATCAGCACATAATAGTCGAGTGAAAACGATGGTTTTCAACATGTTTTACACTTAAAATATTTGAAAAGTGTGCGATGGGTTTGTGTTGTCAGTCATTTTGTCAGAGCCATCCTTTACTATCTTTGAGTTTTTCTGGACTAAATATGCAAATTCATGGACTAAATTATATTTTTTTCAATTCTTCTTTGCAAAATGTCGGTCTGACTGAAAGGAAAGCGTCCATGAACAGTAACGTCCAAATCTCAGCACAGATTCTCAGTCAGATTTCTCTCTTTGCTTTAACTGAGCCATCCAAAAACTTTACATGCCCATTCCATTACAACTTTTGATGAATGTTCAGGGGTTTTTTTGTCCTTCTGGAAGAAGAACCTGTATTCAGCACTATTAAAACTCCCACTAACTCTGACCAGCTTCAATGCAGTGGATCCCCACAGCATGATGCTGCTGCCATCATGTGTCACAGTCCGGATGGTGTGTTCAGGGTGAAGTGGACTGTTAGTTTATTTGAATTTACGCCAGTTTTCTTCACAGCCTCTGATCAATACTGTCTTTGTCCCAGATGTCGTTTCGGTGGTTTCACAGCCGTCACATGCTTTATTCTCCAGCACTGAGCTGAGCTCTGACGTTCAAAGCTCAAAATACAAATATTATTTTTTGTAATTTCTCCACAACTTTCTCCCTGACCTGCATGCTGCGTACCTTTGTCTTCGATGTTTGTTGTTCTCCGATGTCCTCTTAACAAACCTCTAGTAGATTTTCATACAATTTAGATTTTCTGAAGTATTTCTCCTGAAAACAAATCTAACACAGATGAACTGTGCTTTCTAGATGAGTCACTCGACCTATTAAAATCTGTTGGTTGTGCTGGTTTTAATTTATCAAAGTAAAAAGGGGTGAATTTATGTGTGTATTATTTGTTTGGGAATAATACATCTTTTGTGGTGAGGTTATAATGTGATAAAATGTGAAGAATTTCACTGGGAACAAATACTTCTTACCAGCGATGCGTTCATGCCAGGTTTCTCTCTGATCGTGCGTTTGCCCCGTTTGGAATATTTTCTATGAAAACAGTAAAACTGACAACAATAATTGAGGTTTCTGTGCAGATGTGTCTATTTCTTTCCAACACCAAGCCTGCCTGAATTTTGTGTCTACAAACAAACACAATCACTGCAATCTAAATCTGCTGACACCACTAAATAAATCTTTTACTTGGACTGTATCGAATGGTAGCCTGTGCACTCTCTTTCTATTTATCTCTCCCTAAAGCAAAAAGAGGAAAAAAACAAAACAATAGCAGACCAAACAGCGTGGAAGTTTCTGCTTGGTGGTTTTTAATTTCCTGTGTGTATATCACATTATGTACACTGACTACAAATATGTACATCTGACTGGAGTGATGGATGGAGGCAAAGAGACAGTCGGTTGCTGACCTTATCAATGGGAATTATGGGAGAGATAAACAGGCAGCTGGGTGAGTCAGTGGCCTAGTAACTGCAGTACGATCATTCAACAACAGACACATTGCTGACATTGCTTTAATGAGTCTGAGGTGTTCTCCTAACATCCACAAAGCTGATTGGTCTTGATGGAACCTGTAAAACGCACTTTACAGCTGCAGAAAAAAGAAACAAACACAATCATGTGTTCCCAAAGAGTTTATTGCTAAAGTGCAGCCAGTCTACTCCTTTGAACACCAGAAAGAATAAAAAGAAAGACGAGGAATATTCTCCTGCAGCTCCCTGTTCCCCTCTCAGTGTTAAACGTTGCCTAAAAGATATTGTATGCGTTTCGTTATGATCAAAAAATGGATTTCCTTCAGCAAAAATTGTCCTCTTTCCAGTCCACTTCTCACCTGAACTGAAGGACGACAAAGAAAGATCCAAGACTTACAGCTCAGATCTCACCTGTACGACATAAAGGGTATTTTGTGAAGATGATACATGTCTAAAAGGCAATGCACTGTTTTTCTTAAACACATAAATAATGTGGGCTTCACTGTGATACAAAGCAAGATATTGTTTGTTTTTAACTGTTAATAAAATAAACTCTCAAAGATGTAAGGAAGTCTATCTGAAGCAACCTGCCCACTGCTGCCTTTCTCCTGCTCGTTCACGCTTCAGACAGCAACGCGGCGTCGCCGTCCGGATTTCGGTACCCAGCCTGGATACTGATGGGAACCCGTGTCTGTGAAAATGCTGCTTTAGTGTTGGAATGCAAATGAAGAGAACCACATCACTAGAAGGTTGTTTTGCTCCTTTTAGTCGGCACCAAAGCAAATAGACTTTCTCATAGGTTTTTTTCAAATTGCAACCAGAACAAGGGTGACATCAATCCCAGATCTGGACTTCGTCTTCTGAGGCAAATTGAACACAGCGCAGGACAAGACCATGCCGTTGTTTTGGACTTAAACTAACAACTTGTCTGAATCCATCTAAACATGCAAGCAGAGATGGCATTTCATATTTATACATCCAATGAAAATGTGACTCTCCTGCATCTTGTAAAATAAGTTAAGAAAAAAGGTCAGAAAGCCTTGGTCCAGTGAACCAGCGTCACAGTTGTGAAACTTTCTTCATATGGTTAAAATGAATGTTTTCAACATCTAGATCACAGTTCAGCACGAAAGCTTCTTATTACGTTTTCTCATTTAAACACTTGCACATTCTGCTCAAACTTTTCAGGCTTTTGCCTATTTTCATTTGTTTGGTGGTAAAAAAATAAATAAATAAAATAAAAATCTGGGATGGTTCCATAAAGCTGTGGCTCTGGGCTACACTTTAATGGAGAAGATCTAATTAAAAGTAAAAAGCAGCAAATGTTATTCCACAGGTTTTTGTCTGTAAATGGCTAATAATCTTCACTTGGTGGTTCAGAGCTTTTTCAGTCTCACCTGGAGCTTTTTTTAAAGAATTTCAGAACATTTTTGGAGCTGCAGTGTGATAATAGCTTAGCGAGCTAAGTTGGGGTTTTAATGTCATGACGATGTCTCGATTCTTTTTGGGGTTTATTTCCGTGGTGACTTGTGTTGGATATGTGCACCAATGCAGGAAAATAAAAAAAATAACGAATACAACTGTGACAAAAAGTTAAATCAGAAGCATAAATGATGTAAAATTATTTTCAACAGCAAATAAAGCCTTATTCTGCTTTATGATGCAGTTTGTAGCTATCATAGTCACCAATATGAATCAAACAATGCCTCTACGATATCGCCGCAGAGAATCCTAAATAAATGTGTTTTGCATCAGAGAGATTAGAAAGATCAGGCTTCAGAAAACATTTCAAAGGAGTCAGGCAGTTCAGAGGATTGTCTGTGCTGGAAAAGAAAAGGTCAGTGAATTGCATCAGCGCAAAATGAATGAGGATGTAAGAGGGATGGAAATATCTGGATTTTAACAACAGGAGACATGAAGGCGGTCGTGAATCCACCGCAAAACATTTGGCTGTTTGTTCTTTTTTATTTCTTCTAAATTAAAGAAAGCTAAAAGAAAAATCTGCCACAGAGGACCGTGCAAGTTGGATTGTGCAGAGCAACATTGCCCTCTTGTGGTACCAGAGTGTTGGTGCATCAAGAGGCTGGACGCGCAGTCGGGCATCGATACCATAAAGGTCACCATAAAATATCACAAATGAGCGTGAAAAGAACTGCAAGGAGAAGTTTGTCACTGACGCTTTAAATTTCAGATGTAGCCGTGTGAATCTGTGCCCTGGTTGGAAATGACGTGATTTATCATAATTTTCTCTGTTTTATTGTAATTTGAGAAATCTGAGACGCAATAACACATGTTGGAAGGGGTTATGTGTGACATAAAAGGTTTTATGTTTGCATCCAAAACCAAAATGAACATCAAATGCAGTACAAGAATGCAGCCATGCAGTAAAGTATATAATAGTTTATTTGAAATGGATGATAGTGAGCTAAACTCAGTTCAGTGGGTCATCATTCTTATAATTTATCATTATTGGGTTGTTGTTCAGTTTTTAGGTGCTGGCTTAATTTTTATGTCTTAATTCCTGTAACATGCTCAAAAGGGGATCAAATTATCACGTCCAAATATTGAAAATGCACAACGAGCAGAAATAATGAGACAATCCCAGAAATGAGGTTTTTATTAAACACTTAACCTTTCTGTACATTAAAACGTTGTAATGAAACAGGCGCTAAGCTTATATTGTCTCAAAACATCGAACCTCTGGAAACAAAGGAAAACAAACACAAGTGAGTCGCCAGTGTCAAGAGTCCCTTTAGTGAGTAGAAATGTCCATAAAACTAAAACTAATAAAGACAATATAGATATTAAGTTACATTCTGTCAAGCTGCTTTTATGAAAAAAGAAAAGAAACACTAGCCATTTCCACACAGCAGGGTTAGGACAGGACAGGTGTTGTTTATCTGTAGGTCAAGATGAGAGTCAAAACTCACACTGTCAGTGGTGTCACTAAGAATCTGGGGCGAGACACAAACTCAAAATGTGTCATGAAATTCCCCAAAATGATCTGAATTTTGACATTTTAATTTCACAAACTGTGGAAGAGGAACATCACCATCACTGTGTTTTTTTGGTTACATCTCGTTTAACCGCTGTGTGAAAACGGCCACTGATTGTCAGTGGAAGTTTTAATGCATCGAGTTGAGAAATCGGGTGATAACCAACCATAAGTAGCAGCTAAAAAAGGTCTTAAGGCAAACATTTCTAGATAAAAAGGCCTGGGAACCTGCTTTAAGTCAACCCAACACCACAGTTCCCCCTAAAATTATCATTACATGTTAAAGCTCTGCCAATTTCTACTTCCTGAAAACGCAGCATCACCTTTCCTTTTATGCCCTTTTATCCCCAAACCTGGTCCAACATCTATAGTATTTTCTAGAACCTTTCGCCAGATTATTTTAGATTATCACTGCAAACACACGAAAGACGCTTACATCAAACCCTGGCAGATTAGACCTCAAATGAGACAGACTGACACCGTCTCTCCAACAGAAAAACGAGGATCCGTCATGGCTTCCCTCCCCGCTTTAAGAGAAAGACGCATGTCAGTTTTCCTCGCGGTTCTGTAGAGACGTTTCATTAGTTCTTCACGTTCAACAGAATCAAAAGCTGAAACGAGTTCTGGGTTGTCTGATCAATCAGTTCTGTGACACTAAAGAAGAGCTTTGGGTTAAAAGATAAAGCTACATATGAACATATTTACAGCATCCAGGCCTTCCTGTCAAAAACATTTAGCTAAACAAACACATTGGAAGGCATATGACACAATAATTGCACAGCTTAGTGATATTAGAGGCATAAAAATCTGACTTATCTGAAGTATTTAATGCTCTTTAAGGTCTGAACCAAGTCTATCTATTGACACAGGCAGTGTGGCTTTTAGCTCAAACAAACATGTAAACAAGTGTTGCTAAAGATTATGGCTGTACTGCATGAGCAATGAGAAACACTTAGCTACAGGTTTCTTCTAACTCAGTAAAGATTTCAGATGTTATGTACCGATGGCAGCCTCTTTAAACACATTTTGGCACGGCATAAAAGCATCCAGTAATATGTTGATGTTGTGGACGCTGACCTTCTGACGCCACCACAGCCCCAAAAGAGGATATTCAGATCCTTTCAAGTAGATCCCCCAAAAATATCAGAAAACCTGTCGGTGCGTCTTACAACAAAGAGAAAAATTAATTACCAAATGAGACAAAAGCTGGAACTGGAACTATATAGCAAAGATAAAGTCTCACTAGTTTTGGTGCAATTCAAAATGACGTTGGAGTCATCGCTGTGGGCATTTGAGGTTGTGTGTAAATACTTTGAGTGAGGTCAATCATTTAATTGTTGAAAATATGCAGCTTAGTTTAACTAGCAAAAGTGATTTTTTTTTAAGTTTGTCACATTATAATCCAATTTTTGCAAGAATAACATCTACTTTCCCTAGTATTCTTCCCCAGTGTAATTATTGATGTCCTCACATCTAAATTGTCTTTGATCAACAAATTAAAAGCTTTATCAGCAATAAAAGATGCAAAAAAATGTACATTATCATTTGTTAAAAAAAAGAATGAGTAGTGACTGCCCAGACAATTTCTTTTTTTTTTTTTTTTTTACAAATACGACTTTTTGGTGTTGTAAATAAAGAAATCTTCAGCTCTTTTATTTGTTTTCTTTTACTAATGCAAGCAGCACTTTTCCATTTTTATATCTTTTTCCAAAACATTCTCACAACTTAAAAACACCTATACATTTAACAAATGTATCCTTTAAAATGATGTTTTTCTTTAAAAAAAAAAAAAAAACAGGATAAAACTCAAACCAACAGCATGTAAAATGTGCGTCTCTCTGTTCTGTTCAGTAGAGGGCAGTGCTGAGCAGCAGGAGGAGTCTGGGGCAAAGGTCATGGAATATATTCTTGAACAGTACAAACCCATTTAGGTCTACCCTGCTTCCCTTATGATTGCTTATCTCCACATTCTGATGAAAGGCGCTGCGTCGAGTCCTGTAACATTCATTTAAAACTCTCAGAATCAGCAAACAGATTCAATTTGAGCACAAAACCAGGAATACAGTTTGGTAATTTATTTTTTCCGTTTCCCCGCACTTGTGTTTGATGGGATTCTTGCTCTTTCCCTTCTGAAGGCAAAATAAAAAAATTAAAAAAAAAAAAAAAAGAGGAACGGCCAGCAAGATGAGCCGTTTACCCAAATCAGACATCTCAGTGTCCGCTTAGATCAAACCAGATGGAATGAGAGCTTTGCTGCAGGTCGTCCACGTTTCTCTGGTGAAGAAGTTCAAAGTCCTTGTTTTATTTCCTCACTTCAGTTCGACATGTTGGTATCTTTTTTTCCTGGTAGGCCTCGTCAGACCGCCGCCTCCTCCATCACCTCCATGACGATGGTCCTGGGGCCAGTCAGGATCAGGTTGCTGACGGTCCGGTAGTCGTGGCAGAGGACGTTCAGGCCGTTCACAGACACCACAAACTGACACACCTGGAGGCGGACAGGAGAGCTGCTTCAGGCTCTTTCTAAGGTGATTTCACAGTTTTAGTTACTCTTTAAAATGAAATTATCTTTAGCAGTTGTTTTTCCTAAATAATTAATTTAGCGAGAACACATTTAGCAGTTATGAATATACATAAAACACAGTGATGCTTCAGAGATAAAATGAGAACTGGAAAAAAAGAAACAGCGGACACACTGTGTTTAAAATGTCAGTTTTCTGTCGTGCAAGAAAAATACTCTTGAAAATATTCTTGGTTTTAGTTTTCTGACTTTACTGAACACTGCATAAAGATCACAGTGGCTCTTGTAAAAATAATTAACTAATATTTCTGGTATTGCTTAATAAAAATAGAAATAGACGTCCGAAACAATTGGTTGGTGGATTTTCTTCCTCCTTAGTTGCATGTTTTTGTTCGTCTGATGGTTATTTTGATTATACTTGAAACAGAAACAGTTTCAAATAGTTTCTGTGATTACACCAAAACGCAGTTTTGGTGTAATCACAGGAAGTTATTAGTTAGTGCAGCCAATAAAAAACTTCCTAAATTGACATTACATCAGAGGAATAATCTTTAATAACAGAACAACACTTTAAATCTTGTTAAACGGGTAGTAACCAGCAAAGCGTCTAACTGAGCAAACGTTTAGGCGCAGAGAGTCATTACTGTTATCAGCAGTAACGCTATAAAAGCACGACGGCCACAGCCCAAACACACTTCTTACACACATAAACCTTGAGACTCTTATCATTATTACCAAAGCTGCAACAGCGTGGCGAGTGATAATAACATGACCTCATGTTTGAACTCCTAGATGTTTAAAAACAACAATATTGTTAGATATCAGTTAAAAAAAAGAGATGAATGTAAAACTTTTTATTCTTATTTTGGCTGCCTTGTATATAACTAAACTAGACCCTAAGCTACAATGCTGATAGTCCAAAATGTCTAAGAGACTTGTAATAAGTTAAATAGATTAGTTTGTTCTGAGGATGACATGAGGTAAACATTTCATTCCTATGAGCTTCCTCCAGATTCAGCCCGATTCAATTCTTTATTTATCCCAAAGTGGGAGTAAATGTTGCCGTAATTTATATCACCCAAGTGTCTTCAAAAAGTTGCTAGGGACTCCATGATGACATTTCCTGGACGACAACCAATCTGCCTCATTCCCTTTTGATGCTCTTTTTTGTAAATCTCTGTCGGCTACGCATCAGAACAAATGTCTGAAAGTAAGAATGCAAGAGAATAATTGTCCAAACATACAATGTCTGAATCCCAAAAACGATGAACAAAAAGAACAAATAACCTAGCACAGCTGCTCCAACATGAGCTGTGCAATTCTAGAAATATTGGACAATGGATGGATACCGGAGTCATGTAATTACATTTCCTTAAGTGTGAGTAGAAAGCTGCATCCATCTCTAGTCGTCAAAGATGGATAATATTTCCCCAAAGCTAGCCATGAGTTAAAATGTAGTCAGTGCAAAACCTCCAGTCTCAGACCACTTACCACCAAATCATAAACGTCGGTTAATGGGGAAGAAACGACCAGTACACCTGAAAAGGATACAAGTGCATGCTGGTTCAGAGGAGCTTATGGTAGCATTTCACTGTAAACTAAACAAAAACAATTTTGGTTTTTCTGATAAATCAGAGTGAAGGAAAGAAACGGCTGGGAAGAAAGCGAGGTGATCAACCTCATATCTCTCTATGCATTATTAAGAAGCTTAAAAGAAACAAACAGTTTCCCTTAAGGCAATCCTCGAGGTTCTTCTTCACCGCTTCTTTCCACCAACCTGCTTAACTATCTCTGTACACATTCCTCTTGGACTCTCCCCCTGCTGCTCTTTTTCTTTCGAGCTCAGGGATTATTAGTGTTGGCAGGGGCCCAGCTGGACTCTACGGCTCGTTGTACCAAGAGAGTTAAAAATCTGTTTTACAGAGAGAAGGGAAAGCAAACCGTCCTCAATAAAACTAAACAGGCCGTAGATGCAGTGAGGCCTTGCCGAAAAAGAGATGATGCAGAAAAACAAAGAGTGTAAACAAAAATATATAAATGCTACAGTGCAAACTAACAGGAGCCCTCGGTTACTGAGAAAGGAGGGGGTTTACACCAGTTTCAGGTTTGTTTGGGCAAACGCTGCAGATTTGTGGACAGATGAAATAAAGACAAACCTACACTTACATAGAGATAGATGTGACATTCAATCTCAGGCTTTATGATGTTGCATGAAATGAAATCTAAAAAAACAAACAAAACAAAACCCAGTGTTTTCACTGAGCGGTCCAAACACAAATCTCTGCCAGCAGTGGGGATTCTGCTGAGCGCACTGGTTTCCTGGAGACCTTGAAGTGACAACAGGAATCCAGGAGAGTCTCAACAAGAGTGTTTACCAAAAATGTCAAACTGTAACTTTAACAGCCAGTCTGATCCCGGTCGTTCCCACAATCCAGCTCAATAAACCCAATCTGTGTTAAACAACGTGGCTCTTGCGTCGTCGCTAAAATTGTTTCAACTTGAACCGACAGCAGCAGCAATCTTGTGCAAATTTACAATCGGGACGCAGGCAACCCGTTCGGTACACACAGAAATCTCTTGCGAAACAGACTCATTGGGGAGAAAGACAAAGATGCAAACGTTGAGATCATAATCAGGCCGTTAAACATGAGGAAAGCCTGTTAATGATTTTACAACCTGCAGCATGAGCTCGCCCTCTCCTTTGACCTCCGGCCTGAGCTGCAGGGCCATCACTTTACAAGCTCAGACGTTTCTCTCTTAAGAATCATTACACATCACTAAAGTACTCAGGTGAGATGAAACTAGAGCAACCTTCAAGGAAATGCAAGCAAATAAACCCACCGGGCTGACAAGAAACTCAACTAGTCACTGTTGATGGAGTCGCTGGAACACAGTCGTTTATATTTATACTTTATATTTCCTAATGTTTACTATAACATACTAAATTATATGTCTGCAACTGAAACTATGTGACATGTTTCCTTTCACATGGCAGAAATACTGACTTGTAGAGAATAACTATACAATCACAACGGCGCTTCCAAAACGCAGCAGTGTAGAAACACATGTGGGATTCTTTTCAGCAGCGCGGCCTCTGTAACCTTCGTACAGAATATTTCCAAGGTAATAACAGCAACCAAAGAAGAACTGACAGTTTCCTCTTTCAGTGCTGCTACTAAGACTTCATCTTCAGCTCAGTTCAGCTCACATGATCTGATTTTTTCTTTTTCTTTTTTTTGTTCTTCTCTCGTCTTGTTCCTTCATTTTTCATGTCGAGGCGTAGGTCCCCACTGAATTCCCAGAATTCTTAGCTGTGGCTCTTGTTGACATATTTGCATGCCAGCTGAGGCAGCAGAGGAAACATTACCCTGTTTACATTTCATTTTTCTCGGTTTTCCCCTTGGACGTGGCAGGTTCTTTGCTGTCCTTGCCGTCTTCCCTTTGCGGACAGAAGCCACAGAAACGGTTCCTCTTTTCTATTCCTGTCTAACGCTTCTCCTAAAACATTTACTTCTTAAAGAACATTTAAGAAGCATTCAACGGAGACACTATTGGAGATTAGTCGTTAGAAAATTATGTTTTAGTTTTCCCAAGTGAAAAAAAAAAAGCTTTTCACTGTAGTGTCTTCGATAATAATTAGTGGATATTACAAAACGACTACCTTTATCTTTATGTGAGACAGAAATATTTCTCAGTGATTTGAGTACTTTTCTTTTAAATGCATTGAAACAATCAAATTGCTAAATGTCAGGAGACCGTCCATGTTGAAAAAATATAAATGCAGATTTCAGAGCACATTTGCTAGTTAAACCATAATGGCTAGATAGTTAATAAACAGTTTAAAAAGGCAACTTTTAAACTTTCTTAGCCAATTATACATCCACTTCTGCTTAGTGTGCAGATTCTCACCAATCTGTCCTCTGTGGTCATAGTTGAAACACATCTATCTATCTATCTATCTATCTATCTAGATCTTATTTTGATTTTGCAGTAAATGTTGGTTCTCTGTCGGGTCTAACCCCAGCGGATGTTTACCTTCATGCCAACTGCAGCAGCCGGTCCACCAGGATCCACCGCCTGGATGTGACAGGGTTTGCTTCCTCGCACCACGAAGCCCCAGCCCACAGCATCACCCACAATCTGAGAAATCAAAACCAAAGGGGAAATCTTTAAAATACATCTGCGTGCTTCTGATCGCAAATGATTTGTAAATAATTTCAATTGTCACATAAAGCAGGTAGTTAGTCATTTGCTAAATATCATCAGTGAATATTTGTCTTCTGGAGGCACACACACACACACACACACACACACACACCGAGGACCAAAGTGTTAAAAATGTAGAACTGCTCTGTTTGTGCGATCGTACAGTGAAAATCTTCTTTATAAAAGGCCCTCCTGGTGTCAGAAGCTCCTCTGGAGTCACTTGTCTTTTCACAACTGTTAAGAAACACCAAGACAAAACACATCGTTAGAGTGACAGTGAAACAAAATTATAGGCCTGAACATCATGGACATGCATGAGTGAAAACACCTTCTTGTAAACTGAACCAATGAGCGCATACACTGAAAACACAAATACAGAAATCATTCATCTGCTTAAAAACGTTTGTGTTTATCTGCGTGTAGAAAATGGGAGAATAGGTCACATACTGACAGCCAAAGGCACGTTACTTCCTAAAAGAGTGCTGCTGTCCCCTTCTTTGACTTCCACTAATCAATACACACATCCCTATAACTTTATATGCAAAAATATTTTGAATTGCATATTTTAATCTGAAAAGAGAGAGGAGCATGACAGGATGCCATATGTTTCAATGCATTTAGGTTATCAGATAATTTGCTTATTGCTGTAAAACAACAGACCAACAAACTGCTACAAATAAAAAAAGAAGTGCAGCTGACCAACCTTTAGATCATTTTTATACAAATGAAAAAGGATAAATGAAAAAAAATAATAATTTACTATAATCTGACATTTCTGCCTCCCATTTAAAGACCGGCACTGTGGAGGATCTTTGATCTGTCCAACTTCATAAACGGCTATGAATACATGTGACCATGAGCTCATCTCGCTGTGATCACTGATCATCTGCTATGAATGCTTGGATTTTCTGTCTCACTTTTACATCATAAGATACAAAATAATAAATGGTTTTGTGTGGAAACGTATGACCTTTAAAGTCCAAAAGCATTGCATTTAAGATATGAGACATTTCTTGTTTATTTAAGAAGCAACAGTATTTATAAAGTAATACAGTTGTGGAGGAGTCCAATGCAGGGTCAGATTATAGTACAATTTTTCAAACCAAAGCATATGTGTATTAATGACCTAGTCGAAGTCCAGATCTAAGTTCAATTAAGTATCAGTGACAATACTGAAGAAAAAAAAACAAACATACAAACTGACTGAGCTTTATTGCGTAAAAGATATGAAACATTTTGGAAACAGTACGACATTTTGCTTCACTTTATGTTGTTCCGTCACACAAAATACAGAACAGTTTTTGTTGGTAAAGTGACAAATGTCAGCAAATTAAAGGGTTTATGAGTGAGAGTGGGGTAAATGTTTTCAAAAGGCAGTGTTTGTTTTTTAGCTTTATACCGGTCATAATTGAGCAATGATTGATTCTTGACAACAAAATAACCTGATAAAACCTTGTTAGCAGAAAACTGAGCTGTAGAGACCTGGATTCTCCCATTTACACATGAACAAGATGGTATATTTTATATAAATCTGAGTGAACAGTGCAGCTGGTAGTGCCTCCAAGCTGACCTACCAGATTTGGGGTTGCAGAGGACCGGTGGGCTGCTGCTGAGCGTTGGGCTGCTGCTGTAATAGCCGCTGCTGCCACAGCTGCTGCTCATGCTGCTTCGTCGAACTCCAACCGCGACCTTGATCTCTTTAGTGGGACTCACTAACGCACAATTAAAAAGTCAAGAGGTGAAAAATGCAACTACATCACCTTGCCTGTGACATGCAGAAACATGAAAATTGTTCAAATTTAACTTTTATAAAGTAGGAATTAAACAAAAAATGACAATTGGTATTGTAATATAAAATGTAGAAATCACGGAAACCTTGTTTCTTAAAACAAGCTACCTTACTCCGTTTTGTTTTTTTGTTGTTTTTTTTTTTTTAAATAAAACACCAAAAATATTTTCCATCTAAAATTTCTTTGAGATGACAATAATACACCGAATCCAAAGCTGCTAGAAAAGGCCTTGACACCTTCAAACATTTGCAAAATTTGTTGTGGTTATAAAAACGGGAGAACTTGTTAGACACAGACCAGCTTATACTGCAATAGAGGGAGGAATCAAATTAGAAATTCCCAAGAAACGGCCTCTGAGGTCATGATGGGAGGCCAGTGACTGTGTGACTCTGCATAGCAACACAATCAGGACTCCTCCTCTGTTATCTTTCTAAACCATGGATACCAGTATTACCGAGTGGGAGTGTGCCTCTGTTCTGGTTTAAGAGTCAACAGGAGATAAGGCAAATTAGGTAAATATGTCACTGTTTACAACAGAATGATAGGGGTCATCGCCAACCTTTACAGCTAGATTGTTGTCTTGATATGGACACAAAAACATCTCCGCAGTTAAAATTATATGAATTTACAGCTTCCCAGAAAATGTGATGACATCTTCAATTGTCCACATATCCTCTCACAGGAGAGGTAAACCGGGTGTGCGTCAGGCTTGGCTGGCATTAGTTCTGCGGCTCACTGGGTACCTGAGAGGAAGCTGGTGTTGCCTCCGTCCGAGTGCTGCTTGCGGAGGCAGAAGGGGCTGTCGTGGCTCTCGGGGATGCCGCGGCCGCGTTCGTGGAGGAGCTCGATCAGCCGCCGCCGTCGCCGAAAGTTCATCCGGAACTGGTAGAGGAGCGGCCCGTCCACAAAGTGGTGCTTGTTCGTGACTGAAGCAAAGAAAAAGAGGAAAATGAATTTGTTTTTCACACATGTAAAAACAAGCAAAAAAAAAAAGAGTAAATTCATGAAGTGTGTGACCTTCCTCTGACGTTTATGTTAAAAAAACCCAGAAAAATATGATAAACATATTTTATTAGTCTGCTACCTAAGATGATCAGATAAGACCAGTTATCATTTGACACAGTTCAAGCAGTTAAACCACAGCTGCAAAGTACAACCAATGCAAACTTATGAAACCAAAACAGGAAACAAAACATTAAAAACAGAGAGCTGCTCAGGGACTTGAACACTGCTGCTGCCGAGTCTCATCTTTTTATGCTAATAATGAAAACATTTCCAGCTAATTCAGTACAGTTTCTGTAAAGAGTTAGACACGCAGTTTAAGGTTGGTGGTGTTGAATTTTGATTTATATTCTACCGTGTTATTGACTTGGACATTTCATGACATTCTTGTTCAGTCATGTTCCTGCATTTTCACAGATTTATCCTGTTTTCCACTTTGCTTCTTGGTAATGTTTTTATGGTTTCTGCGTCACGTATCATTAACGCCTATATGTACCGTACTCTGGTAGTACAGAGAAATTTGTTCTTAGACACAAAGTTCTTTCTGTCCAGAACATTTCACACTTCACAAGAACTTTATCTCCTTATTAACCTAAGCATACTCATTAACAAGAGGAAAGCAGATTGTTCTCTGCAATGTCAGCAGTCCTGTAATGTGTTTCCTTCAATTAATTAATTCAAATCCACTATTCAGACTATTTCATTATGTTAGGAAGTACTCTTTATTTGCAGCAGAAGAACTCTCCGTGATCCTACAGAGATCATCTACGCCTGATATTTAATATTGTGGTTTTAGTTTGGTCTTCATGGGGCTGAGATTGCACGGACCCGTGCCTCTCAGAGTGCGTTAGCATGTTTGTGCTGTGTCGCCACATTCTTCTGCCCTCCAGACACTCAGCTCTGCTAAGGAGCTGGAGGACAGGAAGTGAGTCACAGAAGAGAGAACAGATGGAGAAAAAGAAGGAGCAGAAATAACTTTTTCACATGATGCAGCATCGGCCCGTTGTGTGGCCCGGGCTATGCAGGCAGCCCAAATAATGCCCACAGGAAATGCAACATTTTTTTTTTCCTTTATCAAATCAGTTCCATTTTTAGATACCTAATAATGTATGAAAGAGCACAGCATTTGGCATACAGACAAGGAGAAATTAAATTATAAGTGGATAGTAATCTCTAAACATCAGCCAACGGCGCCTTCTAAATATTTAGAATTTAAATACAAACATTTTTATGAATCTTTGAATAAATGTTGCTGTATCGCATATCACTGAAGGTTCTTCAAAGAGTTGCTGTGTATAGTGATGGCTGTAGGCAGGAAGGATCTCCTGTAGCGGTCTCTATTACAACGGCTCTGAAGAAGCTTCTGACTTGAAGGACAGTTCGTTTTTCTATGACAGTCTCAGTAAGAAGATCGTCAGGGTTGTCAATTATTTTCTTGATTTTATGAAGAATTCTCCTTTGCATCGTCATCTCCAGAGGCTCCACACAGTATTTCCCAGAACAGAACCAGAACAGATCCAGCCTCCTTTATCAGGCTGTTGAGCTTTTTTAAGTCTGTGGCTCTGATGCTGCTGGCCCAACAGATGACGGTAGAAGAGACGACGCTCTCAGCAACAGACATACAGAAGATCTGCAGCGTCTTGGTGCAAACCTTGAATGAGTCTAAAATGGACAGAGCAAAAAGTAATGGCGAGAGTACAGGGCCCTGTGGGGCTCCTGTGCTGCTGACCACCTAGTTCCTTCAGTCTCACAAACTATGTTCTGTACAGAAGAGTGCTGCATACTGTGCACATCTGAAGCAAAAACTGGCTACAATTTATTCTTCAGCCCTTAAGAGAGCTGAAGTAGAGGAGTGTGATATGTTCTACTTCTGTATTTGTCAGAAGATTCATTTGAAAAGGAAAAAAAAACAGCACAGTATAGACACAGTATAGACTTTCAACATGAGAGAAAAATCACTGAGAGAAATGGGAGAAGAAAAGAAAATACATTTTAATCCAATCTTCCAATCAACAGTTATGTTCCCTGTTGTAACACAGTGTCTGATCTGATTAGATGCCATTTCCAAATCAAACTGTCTTTCATTTGATGAAATTGTTTGACAGAATGTGAAACATGAATGCTCTCACACAAACTGCACAAAAGGAATTTAAACCAGCTGGTGGACGAACAAGCTCTCAGCCACAGAAGCCACTGAAGAACTTTGGAAACTTTGCTCTCGAATCTAACAGAGACAGAAAGCCTAAAGGCCCACTGGCACACTTTGGGAAAAATGTTAAAACAGCAAAGTGTCTATTATACCAGTAAACAGGCTGATCCCCAGGCAGGTGAGGATGACTATAAACCAGAGAACAAATTTAAACGTGATCTTGGCTAATGTGAGATAAAATATGAGTCAGTGTCGACTAAGATGAGCAGAAGCGAAGTTTAGGAGAAGTTTCCATATTTCAAACTTTCAGATACCACCTAGAGACCTTCCTAACCTATTTTTTTATATATTCAGGTGTGATATTTTAATAAAATATAGAAAATAAACCTGCTAAAACCTTGCTATGAACAATGAATTTGTTCAAATAAGACAGACTGCCAAAGCTTTACATGCCAACAAGGTATTTTTCACAATCGTGATTAAATGAAAGTCTTTAAGAGTTGGTGATCCAGCATCTATAACAGTAACCAGTATCCAAGGGGGAAAAACATAGACTTTTAACCCCAGAGGTGAAGCTCTTACAGTCAGATGAAAAAGAAGACATCCCCCCTCCCAAAAAACCCCACCTTGCATTCAATTTAGTAATTTGAACCAGAAATCACCAAGTTAAGTATTGAAAGCCCAAAAAGTGGTAGATGAAACTCAATACACTCTAACACATACTAAACATTTTCTATCAGGTAGAGACCAGTGTTGTGTAGTTGCTAATCATCGCTGTTTGGGAGTGGCCGAGTTTCTGCTGGTTTATCACTGCGGCCCAGTCTCATGCAACCATTTCCTTAAAGGAGCGGTATTATGAGCCTGGAATTTTTTTCCAGGCACATAGTGTCCTTTTATAGTCCAATCAAGTAACTACGTTATCTCCAGTTGTTATAAAAATGTATATATAAAACATGACTTAATTTTGCAATTTGATGCCTTGAAACTGGCGTCTGTCTCTTTAAGAAGCTCCTGCTGTTTCCTTCACACCGCCTTAAGAACGTCATGTGAGACCAAGAATTTAGGCACCGCTGAATGTCCGCCATGAGAGAAGTACAAATTAAAGGATTTTTCAAATGCACATTAAAGGAATCGAATCAACGCTCTGGATATGTTTTATGATGAGGAAATAAAATTATAACATGGCCTACAGTTCAAACAAGTTGATTTCACATAATAAGATCATGTCAGGGTGAACATTACTTCTCCTCCTCACCATGCTGAATGATGCCATGTTCAAGCAGCCTCCGTCCCAGCTGCTCGGCCTCCTCTCTGGTGGGCATCTCCGCCTCCTGCAGCAGCCAGTCGATGAACTCTGAAGCAACCAGGGCGCGCTCAAATGCCATCCCTTCTTCTTCTCTGGTTTGTATCAGGTTGTTCTCAGTGTTCATCAGCCTGTATTAGGAAAAAACAGATAAAACCATGGCAAACTGTGAAATAACTAAGAAATACATCCACCAACCATAATGGCTACAATGCTATTATTACGAAGTTTTATTTCCATAGCAGAATATTAAGTGGAGAATTAAGAAGGTTTATTTAAACTCAACTAAACCAAGATAAGAAAAAATAAGCTAAGATGAAGTGCCTAAGAAGAAAAGTAAAAAAAAACTTAGGATAATGCAGTGCTAAAGATAGGCTAAGCTAAATTAAGACTAAATATGCCAAAATACACAATACTAGAGAAAAATACAGCAATTTAGGATAATCCAAGATGTAAGCCAAATAAAATAAATTAGGTCATGTTAAGGTAAGATAAGAAAAGAAAAGCTAAATTACAGGAGGGAAAACTAATTAAAAATGTACTAAAATAAACAACATTAAATTTAACTAAACAATCAAAGAAAAGGCTAAGAAGAATAAGGGGGAAATAAGCTAAACAGAAGTAAAATAAGCCAAGCTAAAAGAAGCTAAAACTAAGCTAAAAGAGATGAAAACGATAAAGACTTGAAGAATTAAGATAAACTAAACTAAATTTGGTTAAACTGAGACACATCAAGTCTCATTATAACAAGAAAAAAGAAGTTCAGTAAGCAAAGATTAAGAAAAACTCAGCTTAGCTAAAAGAACCTAAAATATAATTCATTTGCTTTCTAGAACCTCTGGATTCAAAACTATCCCTTCCCACGTTGTAGCGTTCATGGTTCAAGGAGAGCCAGAGGCTTTCCCACCTCAGCAGGGACACAGACAGGTTTCAGCTGAAATGCATGATAACAATCACTCCACTGCTCCGAGGGCTAAAAACCACATTTCTGTCATAACTTTCAAGGAACATGACAAAAAAAGGGTGAAGGCGATGCTAAAACTTATACACCTGCTAAATTAAAAAGGACTTTAGCAGTTGGTATAAAACACTTGCTCAAAAATAAATAAAATACAATTCAAACATTTTCCTGCTGGTGCGTACTTTAGATAATTACCAACTTACTTTTGTAAGTCAATTAAATCAGCTTGAAGTAGAAGTGTGTGTTCTGAGTTGAACTGTGTGACACACGGAGAACTAAAAATAAAGTGACACACACACCTATGAAGACCAGAATGTCTGAATCTTTTCTCCTGCTGCTGTTTAGCAAGTACACCCATAAACTAATCATCTACCTGCTTAAATTATATAAGACATGCAAGTCATTGCAGACACATTGCACTTTCGTTGCATCATTTGCACGTGTCAAAACATGTCCTAGTGAGAAACTGTAGCATTAAACTTTCTGCCTCTCTGCCTCTCTGCCTGTTGGCTATTATTTGCAGAGTCAAAGTAAATTTCTGCAACCGGTTTTAGCTCCTAAATATTAATTGCTGGATAAACATGTATACACCTGCTCTGGCTGCAGGGAACAAAAAGCCCCCAGCAACTAGTGACCAGTTAAGAGAGGTCCAGCAGACTAGAATAACCAGTGCTTTCTGCCTGTGTGACGACTGAACAGGTAAAGTGTAAAAGACATTGCATGTTTCACAGCCGGAGATGAAAAGCAACAAACACAGAGCCAAAACATGACCAAACAAAAGAAATTAAAGTGAACTTTGAATGAGTTTGCCAACTTTCCATTTCCTGTTCTCAAAATTGAGTGATTTATCTGCCATTTGTCGGGGCATTTAAGAGAAGTAGAAGCAATTTTTTATAACCCAGCAGAAAATATTTTTATTTTCCACAAGACAGATGGTCGCGGGTATGGGGGCATTTTGCACTAATCAGTAAATGCAGAAAGCTAGTTTAACTTAGGGAAAGGACTTAAATTTAGTCAAAGGAGGCCAACTTCTGTGTTGTTGGTTAGGCAGAGTGGGATCCTAATGAATCCAATTTGAACCAAATGAAACCGTACTCAGGTGCATTAACAAGCCTTCATTCTGCAAAAAGCTTCAAATTACCACAGGCACTTTATTCTGTCCTCTTAGTTTGGCTCGATCCACTGTGTAATGACAGTTCAGAGAAAGCCAGAGGCCCTGATGACGACGACAGACCAATGCCCTCATTACACATCGCCCGGGGACACAATTTATCTGCCAGATTTGGACCAGAGCTGCGAAAATAAAGTAGAGCTGGAAGCATTCAGGGATTAACATGTGGAGTGAAATTAGTACTTTTAAACTCAATGCAACAAAGATTGTTTTTCCCAAAGTCAAAACACAAATGTCGATTCATTATTACCATGGAACTTGAAAGATTGAATGCTGTTTGATCCACATCAACCTTTAAACTCAACAGACTGTTATGCTAGCTCAAATGCATTAGCTCAAAGTACTGCACTTTGTACTTAAATAGAAACTTAAGCAATGCAATGCATTATTCATCTCCTGAGACCTTAAATATTGTGCAAATACTGTGTTTGAACGGAAAACGATAACAGAAAATGGGACACTTGGGCAACTCTGGCCTGCAGACACTCTTAGCTATTCATTCGACAACGCTCACTCCAACGCACAACGACAACTCTACAGCCATGCAAAAACTTTCAACAATGTCGGTGTCATGTTCAGGGTCACTGAGTGGGCGAGTGAGAGCTTTTAAAAGTTAAATATAAGGAGAAGGTCTCTTTAAGGGCTTGGTGGTAGAAGCAAATTCTTAACATACCTGATTTTGATGCAGAATTTAATTGGACTAAATCAAGTTCTTTCTCTGAATAAATGTTTTTTTTTGTTTGTTTTTTTTTTGTTTTTAAAGCTCAATTTACAAGATTTCCACCTTAAAAGCAAATACTTACACAGCCTCAATACAAAGTACAGACTGACTTGTAAAAACCAAGAAACAGAAAACTTGGATTGATTAATGAAAGTTACAGTTATGTCGTTAAATCAGATATATCTATTTTAATTAGGTTTTACTGTTAGATGTTGAGGAAAGGTTGAGTCAAAGCAGTTATGTAAGGAGCTATGTTTCTTTGTTTCTCATTTTCTCCTATTGAACGTCTTTTGTTCTTACAAAGTTTAGTCCAACTTGCAACCTTCCACTGTCCCGTACCACGCCACAAAATGCTTCTATTTACAGGAAGAGATCCAGATAAAGCTGCCAAACTAACCAAATTTGTGCAAACTTGACCCTTTTAAGAATAAGTGAATTACGAAATGCTTGATTATGTTCTACAAATATGTTCACAGAACTTTGACTCTTTCTATACTTTTAGGATGTAGTTTCTACCCATGATAATCAGTCATTTTAAGAACAAACAGCCTCCATTTGCAGTGGAAAATATATGCAACCATCAGTGGAGCATGTCAGTGAGTGTGGTTCACCGAGGTTAGCAAAGTCTCTGACTAAATTGCAGCTAAAGGAATGTATTTTTTTTTCTGATGTCGTTTTTAGCCTTCACAACCAACAAACGACAATCCTCGCTATGGCAAATTATCTTAGCAAGGGCTGTTCAAGTAAAGTGGACACATGTGGATCTTCGTAAGTGACGAAACGGTTGCTTCATGATCACACGTGGCCAAAATGTGGCATGCAAGGCTGGACACATTTATTTTGTCACCACGTTACATAACATGGATGTCCATACCAAAAACAGAAAAAAAGGAAAGAAAAAAAGGACCCAAAGATATAATGAAGAACGAAACCAGTGTGTTGAGAAAAAATACTCATAGTCCTCCCCACAAGATTTAGAAACTGCTGGCTGTCCAAACCAGATCTGTCTGCTGCCTGTGTTTGGAGTCTATTTATGTTGTTTTGATATTTGACAGAATAAGAAATAAATGTATTTATGAGGACGACTGTTTTTGTTCCAGTGAGAAAGCGTCGTGGAAATGGTACGAAACATAGCAAACTGTATGCTCACGTACATTGCATGCAGCAGGGTTTTTGCAGCTGCAGAAAAATTTCAATGCCGTCTTACTAAAAAAACCGAAGTAGCTCACAGGATTAAAATGGGTGTCAAACAAGACTGAATCACCGTGTTCGTGTGTTTCGTTGATCTCGTTGCTCTCGTTGCTCTCGTTGCTCTCGTTTGGTTTGTTGTTATAATAAATGAAATGATTCTGATCTGTTTACATAAACAAACAAAAGTTTGACTTGTGAAAAAGAAAAAACTAAACTTTCCACAGGAAAAAAAAAACTAAGTGGTTCATTCAAGCTGCAAGAAGTCAAGCGAGAGCAAGACTTCATGAGGCTTTGCTGTATGTTTGACATGTTGGCAGTCTTCTTCAAGATCTCAGAGTCAAAATAGAGCTCTGCTTTCTCCTGGGAAAACAGTGAGAGACAACTGCAAACAACAGGAAGTAGGAAAACCCACATCACCTAAATGACAAGCAAGTGTACAAACTGAAAGCTTTTTCTCCATGTCTACCAATGCTTTAATTGTAGCCTTAGAGTAAATTGAGTTACCAAACAAGCGTGTAAATGAGTGCGAGGGTGGTGAGCTGCACCATGGCAATTGCATAAACATGTAGCTTTAAGAGCGGACTTGACAGCTGTGTCCTCTTCCACTATTTCATTCTCTTACGCAATAGTGGAGTGTATGGGTGTGAACATGTGTGTGCGTATTCCCAGAGACGCTAAAATAATAATAATAATAAAAAACAGGTCTGTGATTAAAAGTGTGTGCCACTTCAGCTAGAGGCACAAAAACACAGCTTGCTTGTATTCCTGAGCACGAATGCGCTCGCAGCGATTTCCAAAATCAAAGATGTGCAGTAGATACAAAGTTGATGACAAGCAGAGTCGTCCGTGTTTACGGTGTTCTGTAAACAAAGCTCTTGCACGGACAAAACCAGTGCATCATCGCTCGGTAAAGATGCATCCAGTCATTTCTGCCGCCCCCCCTCCCCCCCAACACTCCTTTCACTCTCCCCAAATTTGCAGGCTTTTATCTCGGCCAAGCTGAACTCTGTGTCCTAATTTAATGAAAACCATTTACAACGAAACTAATTCTCAGAAAAACATGAATGATGCTTTTTCTTCCTGATGTAGTCAATCAGCAGAGCATCAACAACAGTAGGGTAGATGAACAAAAGAGGAAAAAAAAACAAAAAACGGGAGCGGTATGAGTGGAGTGGTCATTCACTATTCATCAGGCCATCTTCAACATTTGATGTTTTAATAAGAAATGTCTGAGTACAAGTCCAAGTATCACACTGGGGAAACAATCACAATATCTTTTAAGTGACAACTTTAGGGAGTCACAAAATGTAACTCTTGGCTGTTTCCTCTACTGTCTGTGATATATACTTACATTTCTCTAAATTAATGAGCGTTAGAGTGTATTTGTTTTGCAAATCATCTTTTCAGCTGTTTAAAAGATGAAAGACGTGCCCAATGAGAGGAAGACTGTAATGGCTGCTTCAGTTTCCTGTTTGTCTGGGTCATTTAGCTTAGCTTAGATTCAAAAGCTCTTTATGTAGGAGAAAGCTGTGCAGAAAGCAGCAGAAACACGAACCATAAGTTTAGCAACCTTCAAAGCAAAGTCTTTGAAGCACACAAACAAGTTTTTGCTTCACACAATTAACATTTTGTTTGCTGATCTCATCCAGGCTGGTACCTGTTACAACACCTGACCAAGACTGAAAGTGTTGAATATTGATTGCTGATAATCAGATGATGCAAAATTTCGATCTTGGTTCTACCACGTCAGTCACCCGTATTTATGCAATCACTGATAGGAAATTGTTTGTTAAATATTTCCTGTTTGAGTAAATAAAAACTCAGACAAATTGGATCATTCCCCCTGTTTTCAATCTTTAAATTAGTCTGAGTTCCGAAAAGCTCACTTACTGCATACTATGAGGCAGCTATTGATTGTTTTTTCCCTAAACTCTGTCAATAACTAAAATAACAGTGTGTTTTCTCATCAAATGCAGTATCATTTCAGGTGAAATGCATGCTAAACAGACTAAAGCCATGTGTAGAGTATCCCTTCGTTTTATCATTTAACAGCACCAGACACGGTTGCATTAGCATGTGCACGTGTTCTCATGTGTGTCCATACTTTTCATATAGCCTCTGTCCCCTCATGAAGACCTTGGCTTCGCTGTCCAATGGGAATGTGCCGTCGTCCTTTCTGAAGCGGTACAAGAGCTTCATGTCTTTGAACTCCCGGTGCTCGTCACACACTGAAAGCACACAAAGGGGAAAAAAAATTAAAGTTAGAGTCTGAACATCTTACTGGCAAAAAACTTAAGAAGTAGAGGAGTGTCTGAATCACGGCATCTCTGTGATTCAGGAGTAGGGGAAGAACAAGGCAGCTGTAGTTGGACTGAAGAGGTTACTGTTCTGGTCTGTCTTGGTGAAGATGGATCTGAGCCAAACAATCTTGACTTACAAGTCAAGATCCTCACCTATGCTCAAAAGAAATCGATCAGGACCTAAAAATAATATATATGTATTGAGATAACCCAATATACGTCAGAGAGCCAGTAGGTAGGTAGATACCTGCATAACTCCATGATGCTCATGCAAGATGACTTTGTGTGATCACTTATAAAAACATTTCCTAAAAGGTTGATATAAAACTGTTCTATTCCTGTCCGTCTCTGTAGTTTAGTCAAATGTAAAGCAGATAGAGGAGCCACTGCTTTTAAGCCAAGTTGACTGAGAAAACATGGAGAATCATCCATTAGGACACACTGCTTGTTCCCAGAAAATGTCAAGTGAGGCCCTCACTATGAAAAGACACACTAGCCATTAATACCCAACACTAACTCACCCAACCTTTCTCTGGGATGCAAAACATTTTAGCCTCACCGTGGTGAACAATGCTCTGGTCCAAGAGTTTCTGCATGATCTTAATGGCCGTGTCCCGGTCTGAGGCTTCCTTATGTTCGATTAGCCAATCGATGAGCTCCTTGGCGACAAAGCAGTTCGGGTAGGTTCGGAGGTGGTGCCTCCGGTCCTTGATCACCTTCCCCTCATGGAGCCGCAGCCTGGAGACAAACGAGCAGCAGAGGAAATGTGATTGACGCTCGATTCCTAGAAAGTAAGACAAGAATCTTTCCGCTCTATTTTTAACAGTTGGTAATTTATGATTTTGTTCTGACAGGCAGTTAAATCATGAGCTGGAGAACCTTATCTCTGATCTCTGGACATCATTACATTTCCTGTTTGGGTTGAGCAGCATTATGGTCACTAAATCCAACATCTCTATCAGAGCAAACAGAGAGTTAGTTGAAGAATAACCTGAACTCTAAAACCGTCATAACATTTGGCAGAGCACGTGTCTTTTCTGGGCTCAAGGTGGACGTATGGAGCTGAAACACAGTTTTCAGGGAACTACAATGCATCTGTTTCAATATTAAAAAATCATGACCTCATCATGCTTCAGCAGCTGCCCTAGATTCCGGTTTCCCACCATCTCCGTGTCCTCTACCTGAACTGGAGTGTTGTGAATCGGCTTTAGCCAGGCTTCCTGCAGCTTGCTCGATCCTCTCCATGCTGAGTCTGTGTGCAGCTGGCCAGCATCGCTCTGAATTAGCAATGACAGCCGGCCTAACTGTTCCGCCAAATCTGCATGATGGGCAAACAAACGTGGCTAACAATTCACAGACCTCAGATCTAATCTGCTGTTTCATCGACGTTTCTTTCCACAACTTCTCAAAGGTTCTGACTGTTATCCTTGAAAAATAACCTCCTCTAAAGCTGGAATGTGAATTATTAAAGTTGGAAGTTTATCAGCACATCAGTGAATGACTTACTGACTACTAGTATCTTGATTTCTAATCTAATTGCTCTCAATGCTCCACAATGCATTTTGCGATGGCGCTACAATGTCCCTATTCATGAAAGAACGAGCTGGTCACAAGACTTCCTGGATCCGCTGTATGTCTCTGTAGGCCCTGATAACTTTCCTTAGGCCAACATGAGTAAGAGATGTATGTGCTGATATAAAAGCAGTAATCCTATCAGCCACTTCACTGTTATCAGTTCAGGAACTGAGAGGCATGTGTTGCAAGAGACAAAAAAAAATGGACAAATAAAGGTGAGGACTCCGCAAACTCCTCGTTTCTAATAGAAGCAGTTTCACAGCCATGTCTAATTCCTCACGATTTCTTGAAATACTTCAAACTAAGCTACACAGTCAAGCTAAGCTCACATTGAGCATCCAGCTGTCTAGTGTTTGCTTGTGTTGTACAGTATAACAAAAGCTGCTTCATTCAACCAGAACAGAGCTCTGAGCTTCATGCAGAGATCAGCATTTTACCACGCTCACCGTAACAAAACAACATGATTGTACTGAGCAGGTAAAACTTTTACCCCTGACACGAGTAACAGGATGTTAACATCTGCTTATTTGGATTTATAGGCACATTTAACGGGGGGGAATTATAATTGAATATCAATCATATTCACACTTTAAAGACAGTGAGAAATGTATTTTAAGCACATCTATTTAGTTAGGTGGGGAGATCATACTTTAAAATTTTAGTTTTTAGCAGGATCAAAATTAATACTATCCATATTAATGGAACTGAAGCCTTTTTAAATGTATATTTTATTTTTCTAAAGTTGATCTAAGTTTCTGGGAAATTACTGCAGTTAAACACGATGAGTAGGATGGTAAGGGAGGTAACACAAAATATCACCAGAGTTAGAGAATTACACAAAAGAATTACACAAAAGAAAACCATAAATTGTTAAGTCTTTGCATTGATAATAGAAAAAACATAACAATTCTGTTCTACCATCACAAACAAAAACATGTTGAACTCTATTAAGCGAACTGGAGTCATGTGCCTTGTTAGGATGAGAGCAATGAAGCCTTCCAGCAACAAACACTACAGACCCACCTGTATGATCACGAAAGCACTTTATGTCCACTGTTATGTATGGTAGAGGCTCTGTGATGCTGTGGGCTTGCTTCTTTTCTGAGTTCACTTGAAGTCTTGTAGAGTACATGGCATCTTATGTGGATTATTTAATATTAAAATCTACTGAACTCATTCTATTAGAGACGCAATCAGCCACAAATCTGAATCTGGCAATTTGCCTTTGATTGACTAGAAAATCATCAGCTAGCAGCATTTGATGCATTTTTTTTAGTTTAACCTAAAACTCCTAAACAATATAGGAGCATGAGATACATAAATTGGGGAAGATTGTGTAACTCCTAAAGAATCAGCAGCATGTCATTTCCATGTGTTATAGTCCTTAAAAAATATAAATTTTAAACATTTTAAGTGACAGGTGACATCTCAAAGAAAATTAATGATCACTGCTTCTCTCAGCAGCATACTGATTCAAAATAAATTACTATAAAAAGACACAAAATTGCTCTCTGTATGATCTAGTCTTACTATATGTCAATGGAGAAAACAAATGGCTGTCCTGTTGGCAAGAGCGCATTGTAAAGATGGATTGTTTCTCACCTCTGAAAACAAACAAACAAATTCTAGATTATTATTATTTTTGTATGTGCAAGATAACTTGTGCAAAAAAGATTTTAGTTTTGTTTTTTTTTCTAAATCTTTGCCAAATGTGCCAGTATGGGCCAATGTATATGATTTAGGTGAGGGATGAGGCAGTCCATTAAAGATAAGATGGAGTGGGTCAAGGTCTAAGTTTATTTTTAAAGAGGGGCGAACAAGATCTTACACAGGCAGATGGAAACACGCAGTATGTCACGTCAAGCGTCCAGAACAGGGACCGCTATCCCAAGCAGCTCTGCATTCACTGACACCAGTGATGCAGCCAACTGGCAGCGTTAGCATACAGCTGTGCCAGAAATCCTAACACACACAAACACATGCATGCTGCACACAACATACAGTTATAAACACAAAAACTCTCTGTGGAGCAAAAGAAGAGCACACTGCATTCACCTCGTAGAATGTGCAACAAAAACAAAAAAAGAAGGAAGAAAAAAGAAAACTATAAATCTCTGCAAGATTATGCAACTCCTTAAGTGGGTGCCTCTGCAGAAAAAAAAAAAAATAATAATAACACCACTTACACCCAGTTGGATAAAAACTTTTCACCAGCATGCCCGTTTCCTTTTAGTTCAACTGGGGGGCTGAAATTCCAGGCATTGGTGCCATGCTTCCCTACTGAGCCTCCATTCATCGGCTGAGGTCATGAGGCAGTGAAAGCCAGGGTTCTGGAGCCTCTCTTTATATACAGTAGGCCTGAGGTTTCAGACTGTCAACAACTCCACCAGGGGAACTCCTATATGATTCACCGACAGCGGCGATAGGCAGGGATTATGGTATGTTACTGCAGCTCATAGGGAACTGTATCAGTGGAGCAACCAAAAAAAAAAAAAAAAGGAGGGAGTTATGCAACCCTGCAAAAGGCAGCAATTACAAAGCTAAGATTTCTATGGGTGTGCATGTATGGATGTCTTTGTTTGACTCAGCATGCTGCAGTAATGCTGCTCAATCTGGCTGTAGTTGCAGGGAACATTATATAAAACATGTTTACCACAGCAGAGTGTCTTGTTCTGTCATGCCTTTATTTTTATTTTTTTTCTTAAGTCTCTTTCCAGGGGAATGCAGGAGGAGATAAGGACCTAAATTATTTGCGACGGTTCAAATGTGCTTAGGATTCACGCTGGACGTACAAGTAGAGATTAATACACAAGTGTGTGTTGTTGGGGCAGGGCTGAGAGACCCACCTCAGCTGCTCTCCGGTGACAAGCACCTCAGCCAGCCGCTCCAGTTCGGCTGCCTTCTTCTGCATGGTGGTCCCGATCCGGTCCATCGCTCTGCTGAAAACAAAAGGCGCCAGACCACAATAACATTGGTGTTAATCGAAGACAAGTCCGCTGTCTCTGTCGGGACTGCTGCGAGGAAGAAATGTTGGCAAAGCTGAAAATTAAATGTCCGTCAGAGGCGTTTCAACTTGCATTAAGAAAGTAACAAAGACATGCCTTCTGATGACGGACGCTGCAGTCTCACCTGGGGTTCTACTTACCCTTCAAGCACCATGGAGAGCGAATTGATGAGATTATTCCTCGAGTAAATTTTTGAAATGATAATTATTCCATGCGAGGAGAAAACTGGGAGTCACAGCAGCAGCAGAAGCAGCCCCATCAACAAACATCCACGTTTAACCTCAGAAAGCATCCTCCCCAATAATAATAATAATAATAATAATAATAATAATAATAATAATAATAATAATAATAAAAAAATATCAGCTCATTAATGAATGCACTTCTGCACCGCACCTTAACAGCTTCTCTTCTAAATTTCAATCTGAGTTCTTTGGACGCAGTGCAACTGGAACAACTCTGTCCTTTCAGAGCGGCTGTCTGAGCGCGGTCTGTTACTGACACTGTCACACCACAAGGCGTGAGCACACGCTTTCCTCCCCGCACAGCGCGCACAAAGCCCCCGCATTGGGAGGACTCTGCTGGCGTCACGGGGGGAGTTAACCGGAGAGGGCGGGGTCAACTGAGGGTGAGCTCCATTCCGACACCGTGTGGGTATAACAGGTTGGTGGGGCTTGGACAAAAGTCATGTCGCTTTTAGGAAGTTTTCAAATTAAACAAACCAAATAAAATAAAATAAAAGTTCTTTTTTCAAACTGTTTTTTTATGTTGAGCTGATCGTTGGATGTAACTCATATTCCACACTAAGATAAATGGCATATTTATTCCTTTGCCACAAATAATAATAATAATAATAATAATAATAATAATAATAATAATAATAATAATTATTATTATTATTATTATTATTATTATTATTATTATTATTATTATTATTATTATTATTATTATGTATTTTTTGAATAACCATTTTATTGTTGCATATTTGATGATGATTCGACCACTGACTATTTTATTTGTTTATTTATTTATTTACTTGACTTTTTCTTGTTTTCTCTGATTCCATTCAGTTCTTTGTAAGCACTTCTTTAAGAAAAAATATAAATATATGCATCTATATTATTTAAAACACAATTGTTTTATTTAGGCACAACGCAAATCCGCACTGGATTTGAGCATACTGGTCATGCTCAAAGCAACAACTGTTAAGTAACAACTTCGGAGTTATTACTTAACACAACTTAGTTGTTTCTTAACAGGAACGACTATAAGTAGTTCCTCCATTTAAATAATGTGTCACACGCCACAGAAATATCCGATCATTTCATCCAGTTCATTTTATTTGAGTTATATTCACCTAAAAAAAGAGAACAACAAAATGCATGGTTTGCACAATATAGCAGAACATGCAGAGACTTGCCTTTTGTCTAAAACAAAAATAAATAAATAAAAAAATCTGCTGACTGCTACTGTACCTGAACACACAGAGCCATAAAATGGAAAGCTTGTATGATCAACCTTTCAAACTTTACATTCACACACAAAGAATTAAAGCAAGTGCAGTGTTTGATTTTAGAGTGTAACATTTCTGTGCTCGTGAACAGAAGGTTTCCACTCTGTAAGGATGACGTCATCCGAGTTTTCATTATTATTGGCTGCGTTCATTCCAGTCAACTTGCACACGTGTTTAATCTGCAGAGTAACCTTCAATTTTGATCATCTTCACCGATTTCAAGCAGAAATGTATTAACTGAAACAAATGTGAAATAGTGAGGAATGTATTAAAATATATTGCTGATATATGCTCTTCAAACATATTTGTCAAATGCTTCATCTACCGCAGCTGTTGGTCTGTAGGTGGATCCGTCGTCTACCAATCAGATCATTGTTAGTTTGAGGATATTCAGCAGCTCCTCCAGGGATTAAACTGAAGAGCTACATTGTTGCCTCAGCGCTGTCTGGTGACCTGCAAATCAAATACTTAAGAGACGTTTTTAGGTCCTTCTCTGAGTCATGTAAAGATACACAACATCCTGGGTGTTGAAATTGCCAAATTAATTTACCTAGTATTCCCTCGGAGACAGAGAGAGAAGCCTGTTGAAAAGAAGTTTGTTTCAAAGCATTTAAAGGGTTTTGAGAAAGGATTTTGACCACACTGGTGTAATTGCATAACCCCAATTTATAGGCGGTGTCGTGGTGGACCTACACAAAGTACCCTGAAATAAAGACGCAGAAGGAAAAGTATGCATGACTTTGAAAATTCCTTTACCAGTAAAAATCTGAAAATTTCTTGCATTAGTATTAGACCCCAACAACCCCCAAGCCTAGCTTTTCAAGTGTTTGTACCTGAGCTATACATTATTTCAGTTCTCCTTGAGTTACAATGGGAACCATCCATTTAGGTGGACGGCCACAACTTCGTAGGTTTGCGGTTGTGGCATTTACTTTCCGTCTTCATGTGGAATATGCTCATTTTTATTGATCATGTAAAATCCATTTAAAATACAGCAGTCTGTGGTAGTGTTGTTCAGTGTTAATGCTTTTTATTAAGGCTAATTGTACAACAGTTTTGCTCTTACACAATTTTTTTTTCCTTTGCATGGATAAAATTTTGTAATCGTGTCAGGCATCAGACCTTGGACTTGAAGCCTTGAAAAGTTACCAACAAGTACATTTTAACAACAAGTGCTTTGCTCAACCTTAACATTTGTTTGTTGTTTGTCTCCTGCTGGGAAAGTTGTGCTCTCAGCTAAATTACAGCATCCCAGAGAGAGGTTGGCGCTGCAGGCAGGAGTTTTATTTGTTAACCACTCATTGTGTTTCCTGTGTGCTGCTGCTCTTTGGGTTTTGTCACTCAGCATGAATCATGTTCAAGAAGTACACGTCTTCTATCTTGAAAATATGAAGTTCGCAAGCTTTAGAAAAATTGCATCCTACTGTTTTCTATGGTGCAGAGTGATGTAATTTTCCACCTTCATCTTTCCTGGTCTCTGCTTTTAGCGTTTGAGCTTGTAGCAGGATTGAAGCTTTGTATAACTGAAGCATTGCAGGCTATTGCACAAATGTTTAACAACCTGCAGAGCCTGTTCCCTACAACCACAGATTTCTCCAGAAGATTATTAATTTCAGTTTGTATTGTGCATATATCTCATAAGTTGATGAAACAAAATATAAATTTATTTATAGACTTTCTTTTCTTCAGGTATAAATAAAGGGAGTTAAAATTTGTATTCCATGCAGGTATTAGGTTGCATGGTGGTACAGCTGGATTTGCCATGACCTTGCTGCCAGAAGGTCATAGCAAGGTCATAGCTATGTTTGAATCCTGACCTTGGTTCCTACATGCATAAAGTTTACAAGTTCTCTCTCTGAGTACTCCAACTTCATCTTACAATCCAAAAGACATGACTGTAAGGTTAACTTGCTACTCCAAAATTGCCCGTGTGAGTGTGTGTGTGTCCATGTATTTTTTTTTAATCTGCCATTTAGAGAGCTCGTTTTAATTCTTCCACATAATACTTTTTTATGCTTTTAAGCATGTCTAAAATACATGAAATAAGTAAAAAAAAAAATGAAAAGTTTAAACAAATACAAAAAATTCACCTGTTAGTTTTCTTTTGTATTCTACACTTTCTTTAAAAAAGCACCGTGTAAAGTGGAATGAACGTGAACTGTGCATTAAAATACTAAATGCAACAGTGAATCGCACTTTAGTTCATGTTAAATCAAAGAAGGAAGTTTAGATGTGTTCTTGGTGCCATCTAGTGGCCTATAGCATGAACTGGCTGTGCATGAAAATTGAAGATAAACTCAGAGGGAAACTGACTTCAGTGCAAAAGTTAAAAGCTTCACCAGCTGTGATGGGAGAAAGTCTGAAACAACGACTGTCACCCCAGTTCTTCAACAGTCAAAGCTTACGGGGAGAGCGGCAACCTCTCATCAAACCTCAACGAGAGTTTGACTCCACGGTCAAATTGAAGAACGCTTTCTGTCTTTTTGCCCATCAGACAAGACGCTACGGACGACACCAAACACCTCACATAACCACAAACACACAATTTACACACGTCCATCAGAATTTGGGACTGAACTTTAAGGAGATGTTCACAGCCGACAAAGCTTGAAAAGTTAAGCTATGAAGAATGAAGTAAAGCTGCAGCCAGACAGAGACTTCAGGTCAGACTCTCTGCTGTGATTTTAGCCAAAGGTGTATCTAACAAACACTGATTTGGAGGGGGTGCATATTTATGCAGTCACTTATTTTAAGCTAAATACTTTTCCTTACTCGTCATTATTCTGTAAAAAAACAATTCCCACTTGAAGGGTTTCTTGTAATTTTTTTTTTATGAAAAAGGCACATTTTGTTGATATGTAAAAACATCATTGAAGGGGGTGAATAGGTTTTAAACTGTAATGGCTTCAGCAGAGTGACTTGCAATGTTAAAATCATAATATTACATCAATGCAATGCAATGCAATGTAATGCATGTAATGTAAGTGGTGAAGCTCATGTGGTATCTGCAAGAAACCAACCCCAGCCCTGAGAGCAGACTGAGAATCTCTTTACTGCAGGAAAGATTCTTCAGTCCTTTAGGTGAGGATCAGAGATTTCTTCTCTGAATAATTTAGATCTCAAAAATGTCAGCACTACGGGAGGCTTTCGATGTATGTACATGGCGGGAAAGGAGAGGGGACTGATGATAAATGCTGCCATCATTTCTTCATCAGGTCAGAGCTGAAACGTGATTTTAAAGGAAAGAGAAAAACACGCAGAAACAAAAGCAGGTCTATTAAAATTTATTAAATATCTTTACAATAATCACACAGCTCAGAGTCTCTGCTTTGCTCTTCATCTTTTCCAACAGCTGGTTTAGACATGAAGGTTTTAAAAGACGAGCAACAAAAGTGTTAAGTTAGTAAAGTCAAATTATGGACAATAAAACGTATGAAGACAAAACTATTTACTCTGCAAACCCAGCAAGCACGCATGTAGGATCAGGCTGTAGGCTGTGCAGAAGCTCAACATATTCCTTATCGGTCTTATATAATCAAGCCATATTGTATCAAAACAAAAGAGGAAAAACAGGCCAGAATATATGTATCTTAAAAAAATAAATACTAAGTTCTGCAAACCTAATGTTATATAGGAAATCGAAGAAAAGCAATTAGTATTTACAATTGTGAGGGAAACGCATAAAAATAGAGGCAGCAGGTATTTTAGAGATTCATTTTTCAGATTTAGGAAGAGAAGAGGATGTGCATCGATGTGAATTAAAAAGCCCTTCGAAGAGACTGGAGGTTAACGACCTTATCTGACACTAATGTGAGGAGGTTGTCTAGGAGTCGCTTGGTTTGCACATTATTTACATCAAGAAAATTAAAACTTTTGTTCTGCCAAGCAAAAACATGAAGAAACCGACGCAGAGACAAAAATAAAAATATTAAAGAAGTTTATGACGGAAAACAGAAAAAAAAAATTCTGATCAAAATCATAATTGTCAGTAATGTTTGACAGAATTCATGAATTTAGGTATCAAAACCTGTAAAAGGAAAACTCTTGTACCTGAATTAAACTGGAAGCTATGAAAGCTATAGAGGCACAAACGTGAACCAGAAGGCATTCCAAATAGAAAATTAGCAGATCAGAAAATATTTACAAAGGAAAAAGCAGCTGATCTCTCTTGAAAAATAATTAAAAGGCAACACTTCTGCAAAGTCTGCAAGCCGTCTCTGCTTTCCAAGGAGAGCTTTGGTGTAATCAATATTTTATTACCGTTTCCTCCCTACATAAACGTAACTTCATTAATAATCTCATCTAAACACACAGCACAACTCAAGAGTGACTTAATAAACCCATCAATTCTCTACAACAAGAATCGAACACATCCACTGCTGCTGCCAAGCTTGGCAGTTCCTGTTCAGAACCACCAGGTGTCGCCCTCCCCCCACAGAGCTGTCAGTATGTGGAGGCAGGGACTGCGGGAGGACAGCAGGGCTTGATGTGCTTCAGGTGGCAGGAGTGGCAGAGGAGGTGGCCGTTCAGGGGGTAGCAGCGGTGACCCTCTTCATCGTTCAGCTCCATCTTGCAGTCCTGGTCAACGAATCAGAGTGAATCATCCTCTCACAATCAAAAGGACATCCAACCATGTTCTACTTTAATAATTAATTATTTGATTCGTAAGAAAAGTATTCACACATCAGTCATGATCAACAAAACGTCATCAGCGTAGCTAAAGACGTCCTCTCTCTCTGGTCTCCTTCTTGCTCGGTCACTCAGGTTGTGAGGACAACCTGGTGAACCATATTCCATCCGTTTCTTTATGGACTCCAGGGGATGTTCTGGCCCTTCAAGATTGTTTTTTTTTGTAGCCATCCCCTGACCTTCATCCATCCATCCATTTTCTTTACACCCTTGTCCCTTAGTGGGGT
>NW_015113806.1:160094-197785 GCF_001443285.1 Poecilia latipinna
AACCCAGAACCTTCTTGCTGCAAGGCAACAGCTCTACCAACTGCGCCACTGTGCAGCCTGCTGACAAATCCCATCTCCAGCTATTTAAGAAAGACCACAGCTACATTACCCAGATTGTACTCTGATAAAATCAGAGCAAAGCTGCTGTCAGTCAGTCTAGAGAAGGGGGGAAAAATCTTCTACATACCTGCTTGACTCAGCACTGCATAATTATGAAGAGTGTAATTAAGATTAGGGATCTACTCATTAAACTTTCTTTAATGAGCTGCTCAGACTCCAAAGCTCAAAGTCACCAAGCGCACACTGTCAAGTGCAAGGCTTCATTTCCAGTTTGTGACTCACCTCACAGTGGTAGCATTCTACATGGTAGTCTTTGTCCATGGATACGACTCGGATGGTTTCATCAGAGCCCTGAAAGGAAATCAGAGCCGAGCTCAGCAGAGGCGGCTGAAAGGTCTAGTTCGACTCTGCACTTTGATAAGAGGACACCAGAACTGGATTTTTTCTTAAGAGCAAATGTTGCTGCATTTTGTTCTGCTGTACCTTTCACGTGTACAGCTTCTGAAATATAAAGCCTATATTTTCATGATATATAACAGATATTGTGCTTAACTGGTCAATTAAATATGTCCATCCTCTGAAGATACAACTGTGATATACTTTAAGGCAAATCGATACAGTATTACAACGTGCTTCAGATCTTTTATAGTAATTTCAACTCAGTCGAGATTACTATGAAGAGTGATCAGATGAAACGCAAATAATCCCCAGATTAATGAAAGTTAACTTAAGGACAAAAGGCTTTTTAATAATAAGCATTTTTACTCAGAGGTAAATGTGAACGAGGATGGGTACACAGACATTACGGTCGTTCTGCTTTAAATCAGGCGTATAAACCATGTTTACCTCCAACAAAACGTGATGTCACTATTACTTCACATCAAAATGGCTTCTGAGGACAGGATATTACTGCTAAGTAAAACTGCACTCAAATTAAACATTCATTAAATCATCAGGAACTCAAAGGAGAGAATGATCTTAAAGCATTGTCGTGTCAAAGAAATCCAAATAACACAAACACCATGGTTTTCCTTTAACTCTGATGTAGAGTTTAAGGAAAACTACATTTCTGTGTTTCTCAAAACCTTTGGCTACAACTGTGCAATTTAAACATCATTAAAAAAAAGAAAAAGGTGTGGAAAAACTGCTCACCTCTGAGGGCAGAATTGGCTGGTTACAGGCTGCACATTTAGGAGCTAGGACCCTGATGGAAAGAGAAACTTTGTTTTAAATTGGAAAAAAAAAGAAAGTAACTTTGGATGTTTTTGCAGCAATTTCCAAAAAAGGACTCCTGTACATATTTTTGAATTCTTTAACTCGTTGAACTCCAGGACATTTCTTCTCTGACTAGATTCAAAGATCCCAACACACAGAGCGACTTGCCGGCTTTGCAGATGTACTGGCAGGAAGAGTGGGAGAAATGAAAAGCAAATGAAATTCTCCACACATGACAGGATCTCTGAGGATACAACGAGGCTCAGTTCAGCGTGAGCAATCGTGGCTGCAAACAAACACTCACTGTACACGTAATAAGGCTGATTCAATCAGGGAGGAGAGCATGTGGGAGCTGCCAACAGGCACGCGCTACATGGCGCTGGACGAGCCGTCCACACAGAGCGCCAGCTGCAACCGGCGAGAAATACTGAAAACTTTCGCTCATGATCAGAGAGGGAGAATTTTGTGTCTGTTTTCTTGAGTTGTGAACACCTTCAGGGACAGAGAGAACTTATTTTTGGACAGCAGACCTGAATTTTTCTGCTTTTGAACCTGAGCAGCTGAGTCCGTGCTGCTCTTTACACCTAGAGCTGAACAGCGATCTTTTCTCCCCCTCTCGTTCTCATGTGTCTGCCAAACGTGGCCTAGAGCACCCTCTGAGAGCTCCGTCGGGCCTTCACGGTCTCAGCCTTCACCAGCGGTATAATTATAACAAAGTTGACAGTTTGTGCTGGGACCCACGAGACCCTACATACTTGACACGGTGTCACATTTTAGTTATTCAGCCCAGAAAACGGAGGCCGGGCTCTCACGTATCCAAGCTGCAGTGCAAAACTTTTCATTTCTCCCAAAAACCTTTTCCACATTTTGTCACGTTACAACCGCATGCCTTACTGTATTTTATTAAAATTTTATAACTGAGCAACAAAAATAATTGTGAAAAGAATGGATTGTTTTTTTTTTTATAAAAATCTGAAAAGTGTGGTGGGTTTAGCTTCCTCTGAGTCAATACTTTTGTAGATTCACTTTTTGCTGCTCTTACAGAGTTATGGTTATATTTCTTACAATTTTTTCCAGACATTTGAAAAATAGCTCAAACTAATTAGCCTCCTTCGCTCCGCCTCAGTCATTTATTGGTTTTATTAGGTACCGACTCACCATTTAGTGGTGGATGTGTGAAACACAATTATATTTTTATATGATGTATACTTTGATCCGAGCCGTTCCAATGTAGCTCTCTCCGTCTGTTTGGGGTGATCCTTCCCACAAGCCTAAAACTTTTAGCGCCTTTCTGGAGATTTTATTCCATGGACATCTGTTATTTAGTTCTCTCCATCTACTCTGAGCAGCTTCCCCATAATTGGTGAAGAATAGGGTTTCCAAACTCACGACTGACCCTCCCTCCTAAGTGCCCAGGCAGTCATTTTAGGATGTACTCTTTCCATTTGTGGTTAATGGATTGACCAGAGCTCAGTGGGATCTTCAGATATTGATTATAACCTGAACCTGCTTTAAACTCCCTGACCTTCTGATGTGTATTATTGCTCTTCACGATGCCGTTTGTTTACTAAATGGCTGGATTTCAACTGGACTTCTGTTTCACACAGATGAGCTATTTATTAAATAGGAAACTTCTGCAAAGGCCAAGCAGGGAATAATTTCAGATTTTTTTTTAATATAAATCATTTCACAACCCAGCATTTGTTTTCCTCGCATTTTACAGTCATGTGTTGTTTTGTGTTAATCTACCTACAAAATCTGAATAAAATACACAAAAGTTTGTGGCTGCAACGTGACAAAATGTAGCAAAGTTTAAAGTATGTGACTGTTTGTTCACCTGTGGTAGTCCTTGACACAGTAGATCTTGTTTTCCGTGTCCACAGTGAAGGGAACTCCATCGAGGCTCTCGTTGCAGATCACACAGCGGAAACAGCCGGGGTGGTACGACTTCCCCAGAGCCTGCAGGATCTGCAGACGGAGTCAGATTAAGGACATCAACACGATCCTGTCCACATCTTACACCTTTCTGTCAAACTGGTTGATTAGTTGGTGAAACTAGTTTGGCATCAAAATACAGTACTGTTGAATTGTACCACTGTTTTTTTGTGTGATTGTCCTTAACAGAATAAATTCAAGCTAAACCGTCTTAATAGATGAAGAAATCACACAGGTCATTTTTAAAGAAACACACAATAATTACATAAAAAACGAGACTCAGTGGGGTGTGTGTTTACACATAGAAGTTTATATTGTTGAGGATATGGAGACTTTATCTACTGATGTGCAACACCTGCAGATTTATTTCCTGAGAAGTCCCTTAATTAATGACATTGTTTAAACCTCCATTTCCACTCTGTGTCCGCCTGCTGCTGTGTTCAACACAGACTGTGCAACCTGTCCACACAGGTTTTACATCCACATGTGCACACACAGACGGCACTGAGGGGAAAACACATCAGAAGTTTCTGTCTGCTTCTGAGTCACACACCCAGTCGGCCAAAGAGAGGAGAAACAGACACTTACCATGTCCATGATCAGATGTCCACATGCGTTACACTTATCAGCAGACTGCTGGAAACCAGAGTACTGCAGAGAGGGAAAAAAAAGATGAAAAGTTTCTTTGAATTTGGTGGCAGAGAATGAGATTTCACTCTGTTTTAGTCTGAGATCTGATCAACCACATGCTGCCTGTGCGCCTCCGCCTGTTAAAATAAACTATTGCTTTGAACAGCTGGAAAGCATTCAACCAGAATATCATCTCTAAACACTTTTGCTCCTTTTGCATGAAATCCTGCATCAGTGAAGGGTGGCTTGTAGGTGGTCAGTCTGTGATCCTGATGAGTAGATAAGGTGTATCTGAATGGGATCGTACTGGCTAAAGTCATATTGTTTTTCATTATTATTATAAAAAAGCCCAGGTTGCTTTAATGATGGCTTCCAGCTCATCTGCATTCTTGGATCATGTGTCCCTCTTCTTCCTCTTGACAACGCTGCACATATTTTCTGCAGGCTTGATGTCAGGCCAGTTTGCTGGCCAATCAAGCAGAGTGACAGAGTGATTATTGAACAAAGTATTGGCACTTTCGACTGCAGATGGTTGCCACGTCCTGCTGAAAAATAAAATCACCATTTCTATGAAAATTGTCATCAGAAGAAATCATGAAGTGCTCAGTAATTTTCCGGTAGATGGATGCGCCGACTTGGACTTGATAAGACATGATGGACATCAGCAACACTAGCAGATGACTTAGTAAGTAAAGTTGATTTATAAAGCGCTTTTCACAGACATAAAAATCACAAAGCGCTGTACAGTAGAAATCAACCTTAAAACCATACAAAACATAACACCAACATAAGAAACAATAAAATCAAGAGATAAAAGCCTCTTGGCTCCCCAAACCATCACAGATTGCAGAAATACACCCTGGAGGTTCAAGCAGCTTGGAACCCAGACTCCTCCACTCTCCCTCCAGGCTCCGGAGATTGGTTTACAAATGACATGGAAATTGCAATTTTCATGTCATTTGTAATCCAGTACAAAATGGAAAAAAAGGAAAGATTTCAATTAAGAAAACGGACCAGTCTTTTTTCTCCTCAGTCAAGGTGATATGGTAATATTGGGTCTGGTTTAGAAGTGCCTTAACTCAAGGAATGTGTGTGTGCTGGCTCCTAGATCACAGACTATTGTCAGAGTAGAGACCTTCTGATTCTTCCTTCTGCCACACTTTTTTCCTTCCACTTGACTTCCTATTAGTAAACAAATCAGCAGTAAAAAATCTATTTCCATGGTATTTTTTTTTTCAATCAAAAAAACCTAATGTCTTCTTAAACTAAATCTGGGGTTTTCAAAAGCTATAAGCCCTAATCATTTAAACTAACATAAATTAAACTAACAAATCACCCTACGTGTTATCAACACATCTCGTACAGATTTTTTAAATGAATTATTTTGGTCATACTTTATGATTTATTGTGAGCCGTGGTTTTATAAACAACCACCTCAACTTTTGGAAGTCGCCTTGTTTTTAATGTAATCCTCTCTGAGGTTTTTGCAAAGTGCTTGTTGTCATATTTGACCGGTGAAAATGGCCCGACTGCCCTCTAACCCATAAAGTAAAGCTAAACAGCTTCTCAAGTTACCGGCCTCCTTCCAGCTGCGACCACAGGAGCAAACTGACATGAAGCGGCCGCATTAGGCGCTAGAAACAGGTCACAGGGTCAGAGTTGGAAGGTCATGCCTTTATTGTTAGTGGACGCAGCACCCCACAAGGTCTTTTTGTTAACCTCCCTCAATAAGAACACACACACTAATAGAGGGACTGAGAATATTGATTGTATATTGATCACCTACCAGGAAGTCCTCTTCACAGAAGACCTTCCCTCCAACGTAGTAGAAAGCCTTCCCTCTTAGCCTTCGACCTGGAAAAACAAGAAAAAAAAAAAAAAACTGTTTATCACCATAAGACCTTTTTGTCACCTGTGGAAACACACGTTTTATTCATCATAAAGATATGAGGAGAAAGTAAATTAAAGCAGACTAAGAAAAAGGAAAGTCGATGTCAAGATGTCAGAGTGGAAAATCCTGCATGAGCTACGATCCGAATCTGAAAATTCATTTTTTTTTTTTTATTTAAAAAATCGTTCCAGGACTTCGGCACAGGGAGCTTGGTGATTAATTACAGCCATTGGAAGGTAATGGGCCCTCTTGTAATATTCACCATATCCAAGGAGATAAATCAAAGGGTAGGGATTTATGGTGTGCTGGAGACTTCGTTTAATACTGTGGGGGGGAGGGGTGGGAGGACGCGGAACAGCCTGCCGCAGTCGGGACAAGAAATGCATCTGGATCGAACACGTGCGTGGAAAAAACTGATTGCGTCCAATTACCAGACAGGTGCAAGAGATTAAGCACTCTGCTCTGTTTGATTTCACGGCGAGAACGGGCCAAAGCCCACAAAAACTCCCCTCTTTGTTCCGTTCTAGTGTCGTTCCACATGGTTGGTAGGTTTCCTGTCTGTCTGTGTATGGTCTGGATCTCACTTCTCAATACACACACACACACTTGCAAAAATCACTTGCAAGGAGTGATCCATCCATCTACCAGAATGACTCTTTCTTGCTTACTTCACATAGCTATTCTTGACCAGATCCCACAGGAAGAGGGAACATTCCTCAAATTTTCTGAGTGGAGTGGAGTGGGGTGGGGTAGGTGGGGTCGGCAGGGGGGTGGGTGGAGACGACAGGAGAACCCTTCTTTCCTGCTGTTTACCTGATTATCTGGATACACACGACTACTTCTAGACTGACAGATTTATCACAATTAACTTGCAAAGTAGCGCAACAAATTGTTAGTATTTAACAGAGTTAAATACTAACTTTAGTATTATTGGTATTTAATACTAATTCATTTAATTCAAATATTTTTTAAGTGTTCAATTATTTACATGAGCTGACTTAATGAGAATAAGAACATAACTACATTGTGTCATTCAGGTCATTTTTCCAAGGTGTAAAACTTGGGTAATTATTGACCAAACGTCTCAGACCAAAGTCCTCTGTTAAAGTCAGTTTGGATAAGGGGAATGGAAGTAAGCTCTGGGTCTTTCTCTTTTTCAAATTCCTGTCTCTCTCTCTTTTTTTTTTTTTTTTTACCCCAGCGAGTTAAAGAAGGAAAACTCCAAGCTTTTCTGAAAAGATAATGGCTTAATTAAAGTCAGGCGTCAGGACTGATGGCTCGAAAAGCAGGAGAAAGGACTATGACTGTAGTTCTTTCATAAAAATGTAAAACACCTGTGGGACAGAACAAATCACAAAGCCATTTTTCTAATTAAAACCATTCCGTTAGCCCTCAAGACTAATCCCATTCATGAAAAACGACATAATCAATTCAAAGTGACCGTGGGACGCCTCGAGCTGTCACCCTGGTCCTCCCTCTTTCCCCTCGGCTAATTACTCAACTGAGACACGCCCCCCTCAAAATAAAACGTCTTAAAGCAGATATTCAGCCTCGCTCTCAATCATTCTCTTTTCTGGTAGAGACACCAATTTGTAGAAAACTGACCAAGAGGAATATTTGGAGGCCTTGGTGGGAGTGTGAATGAGAGTGGTGGTCAGAACAGTCGGTCTTCTGTGTATCGAATTTCAGAGTTTGTTTTCAGAGAGGACAGGGCTCAGCGTCTAACTGTGGCTGGTTCTACTTCTCATTATCCACCCTGCAGAAAAGTGCAGCATCAGCTCTGGATAGTAATCAAAGAGAAATCAGCTGGTGACCAGAATCAGCTTTTTGATCGTCCCCTCCCGATGACCAGCTGGACAAAACTCTCAAATCCGATCTTTTTCCAGGTAAGAAACACAGGTTTCACAGATCACAAAACAGGTCTGAACGATTCGGCTAATAGCGTAGAATAATTAAGTCCAGGTTTGCCCTTTAACCATTTCCTCAATAGGAAGTTACAATCAGAAGCAAACTTCAGCTTTGTTTCACTGCCAAGGAAAATAGATGGCGCTCCTGTACTGGCCGCTTTGCAAACGTCAGCCAATAGTGTGTCAAGTAGCATTATGGCTAGGTATTTCAGCTTCTCTAGATAAATTTTCTCCATGGCCTCTCCAAACTCCTCCCACGCCCGAGTTTTTGCCTCAGCGACCACCTGAGCCGCCTGCCGCTTTGCCCACAGGTACCCATCGGCTGCTTCTGGAGTCCCACAGGCCAAAAAGGCCCGACCCCTTCTTCAGCTTGACAGCCTCCCTCACCGAAGGTGTCCACCAACGGGTTCGAGGGTTACCGCCGCGACAGGCACCAACAACCTTGTGGTCACAGCCCCGATAAGCCGCCTCGGCAATGGAGGCACGGAACATGGTCCACTCAGACTCAATGTCTCCCACCTGCCCCGGAACGTGTTCGAAGTTCTGCCGGAGATGGAAGTTAAAGCTCCGTCTCACAGGGGACTCCGCCAGACGTTCCCAGCAGACCCTCACTACACATTTGGGCCTGCCAGGGCTGACCGGCTTCCTCCCCCACCACCGGAGCCAACTCACCAGTTTGGAGAGGCCATGGAGAAAGACTTCCGTACGGCTTCGAGGCGATTCTGGTCCACCATCCGGCGTCTCAGGAGGGGGAAGCAGTGCAGCACCAACACTGTTTATAGTGGGGGTGGTGTGCTGCTGACCTCAACTCAGGACGTTGTGGGCCGGTGGGCGGAATACTTCGAAGACCTCCTCAATCCCACCAACATGCCTTCTGTTGAGAAAGCTGACCCTGGGGACTGTGGGTTGGGCTCTCCAATCTCTGGGGACGAGGTCGCCGAGGTGGTCAAAAAGCTCCTCGGTGGCAAATATTGCTTTGTAATATTTTAAAATGGCTCAGGTAGCCATTTAAAGCACATTTAAGCATGTTGAAACTTACTTTATTAAAATTTCCAATGTTGTGGAAAAGAACACAACAGTAGAAGAAAATCCTGTTAGGAATATTCATAGCTAAAATGAATAATAAATGACCGCTAAAACAAGAACAAAGTTCCTTATAGAAAAAAAAAAAAAAAACTAAAGCTGCTAAAATCAGTGCTGGCACATTAAAGCTTCACAAAAGCCAGAGATGTGAAATCTTCAACAAAAATCTCAACCAGAAATGTTGGAGTTTCCTTCATCGCTCATGGCTGTGCGTGGTGCGATGCATGCTCCAGCTGAATGGCCCCCCTGTCCACACACTGTCTTCCATCTATTTACACTTTGTTGGACCTACATGGGCCCCTACTCCTGCATTCCTCTCTGGACGAGATGTTTTTTTTCCCCGTGGCCACTTAAAGCGAGCACAACCCTAGTGCCCCCACATGGAGCGAGCTATGAGAGGTATGTAGTGTGTAAACTACGACCCGCCCCCCCCCCTCGTTCCCCACCGAATGTCAGACATCAGCCTCAATCTGAGCCACAATGCCTCCGTTCTCTTTTATCTCCCGTCTCATACGCAGGACAGAGAGGCTGGGGAAAACAAGAGATGTTTATCACATGTTTCAGAGCATAACCGTCCGAGGTCAAAGGAGCTGGAGAACAATGAGCCTCAGCGGGGGTTCGCCAAAACAGTGGCACAAATACTCGGCATACCCATGAGCTGAAAAATGGAGCGAAGATTTTAATTTGCCGTCGTGAGGAGCCAGGTCGTATTTCAGTCATTCTGTTCTAGACATGAAGATTCTGGTCAAGAGAAATATTTTTGATTGGGATAATATCTAACACGAAGCATGAATTTAAAAATGAGAAGACACCAATACACGGTTTTTGTTGCACTTCATAACTATGCAGTGCAACTTACTGTTGTTCTATTGCATAAATTCCCAATAAAATACCACAAAGTTTATTGACGTGGCCTCAAAAAGTTCAAGTATTAATACATTTGCAAGACAATCATATATTTGTTTTTGTTTTCGTTTCTTCAAAAGACCTTCTTCTTGCAATGTTTTTCAGTCCAGGGAGGGAGTGCACAGAAACTTAGTGAGAACAGAACAAAAATATAAAGGAAAACATTTCACTGGAGAATTTTTGATCAAGACTATTAGAAAATTCTACATTTTCAAAGCAATTACAAATGTAAGCACACCGCGTAAAAAGGGAATGTCGTGTTACTTTTCTAGAAGCGACAAGTGGTCTCAAGGTTTCTGAGTAGTAGCGAAGATATTTGTCAATCAGCGACTTTCAGCGTGAAGTTCTGAATCTTTTCATCCAAAAAGAAAAAGGTATTCAATTGACAGGTTGATAAATCGGGCAGGTAAATAGTTCAACTCTGTCTTTGTGTGGGCTCAAAGATAGACCGACACACCCACAAACCAAACACCAGCAATACATGATAGTAATCCCTCCATAATTGTGAGCATTTACGAAGGGAAGGAAACGACCGAGGAAGGTGCCACTTTCTTTCACAGATACAGAAGCTCAGTAGCCTGTTATTAAGGAGTCATAAGCTCCATGTATGGGGCCAAAGGGGTTTAAGTGAGAAGACAAAAATCTCACAGTGAAGGCATGGTGTGTGTAGGTGTATGTACTTACTGCAAGCACTGCAGGTGAAGCAGGTGTCGTGGTAGAGGCTACCCATAGCCTGGCAGGCCTGGTTAGCTCCGTAAACCGCCTTGTTACACTTCATGCAAAGCCCTGGAACAAAAAACAGTGACATGGAGAGGGGCTTCACTACATATTTACATGAAAATACAACTATATACACAAACAGTAAAAAAAAAAAAAATGGTATCCTAAAACAAACACAATACACCACAGAATTAGCTTATCCAGACAAAAGTCAGGAAGTTGATTTAGTAAAAAGGGAAATATTTCCCAGTCTGTTTGCTTGACTTGGCTCTGAAACCTGGACTTGTGTTAATAAAAGGAGTTGATAAAAATCAAAGTGTGCCTACTCTCACAACACACTCTGCTTGGCTGGCTCGACATAACGACAGTGGAGTGGAGTCTGTTTAATGATCACACGGACACTCAAGCCAAAGTATAGACAATAAAATGTGTAGATAAAGTAAGCCACATGTGGATGTCGAGAGCAATAAGACCGATCATAGCAGCGATGCTCCTTTGATCGAAGTAAAAACATCCCTCCTTTGACAGTTTATATCCTAACCATGTTTTATTTTCATCTAAATATTACCTACTTGGTAATATCTACACAGGATGTCATACAATGACAAAAGACAGGCACCAAAAGGTGAAAGAGAGGTAAAACCTGGACTTAGAACTGGTCTTGATACATCAGCATTCAACACCAGAATCACAACAATCAAGTCAAAACAAGTGAGCCTTCCTTTGGTCCGTCAAGGCAGGAAAAACAATAATCGTACATAATCAGAAGAATCTCATGATCAGTTGTTCTTGCTCAACCTTCTCTTAGCTTAGAGGACAAACTGGGTTATTAGTAGAGCTACACAACACATTGAATCATATCAATGTGTGCCAAGTCGTAGCTCCAAATGACTGCCTGTCTTGTATGTCCTTAGTAACCAATATTTATATAAAGAAAGGGTTAGCGATACGCTTCTCACATTTTGCAGATCCTGGCCACCAGATGTGGGGATTTGTCTGAGTGAACCTTTGGTTCTACAAAGACATTTTCAACGGACTGGTCAGAAACAGTTCTAGTAGGTAAAAGATCAAATCTGCACTTTACTGCTCTATATTTATGCCTCTGAGCATCCACTACACAACTTGAGAACCAATCCGATGACAGCTTATCACCACTAAGACGCAGTCAGATGGGTGTCAAATCAATCAGCTATGGTATGGCTATATGGCCTTCCACTCATCAACCACTGACTCAACACAGGGGCTTACGGCACTGATGGAGGATGAAACCTTGAGACCTCGAGTTTCCCTTTTAGTTTAAGAATGTACACGCAAGGGCACCGAGTTATTTGTGTGCGTGTATGTTTTTTTTTTTTATAGAAAAACTCCTGAGGGACTCTGAATTGGAGCCCAGCAGAGGAGGTCCGCCCAACTCTGCTCCTCCTAAATCACTGACAAAGACCCTTCTGTTTCCACTGTATCCAACAAACATCACATGGCTGACTCCTTCAAAAAACAGTTTCACTTAATAACGCTGCTGAGCCAAATTTTCTTCTATAATTTAGTCAAAATTTTGGTAGAAATTAGAGAATCATTTCAACAACAACAACAAAAAATGAATCTAGGGCTCCAGTGGCCAGAAAGGAGATTTAAAGATAACAGAAGGATATTATTAGAAAGTAAAAGAATGCAGCACTTATGTAAGCTATTTGGATTAGAATCAACTACTAAAATAAGCATGTCTGGTCATTTAAATCCCTTTTTCTAAAAGCCCCAATGAGATAAGAAAACACATTTAGGACATTTAATATGTTTTGCTTTAAGATTTGCCTCTAAACAAAAATGTACATTTCATTATCTTTTTTATTTCTAATTAGAAAAATACACTAAAAGTCAAATTTTTTTATTTTTTTTTTTAAATGCATTAAAATTCCTGTCTCTGCATCAACCTTGTTGCTGCTTTGGTCATTTACAAGCCTGCCTTTTAAATGGACTGCCTGGGTTAAACTTTGGGGGAAGGGAAGCAAAACACACAGCCGTACTTCTCATTCTACCTTCCTCACCTTTTCCAGCTGTCAAAACTCTCGATAGATGGCTGCTTACTGCCAAATATTCCACCGACAGGGAAAAAAAATGTTTTAAACATCTATTCATCCCATGGATCTCTCTTGAAAGTTTCTAACAGAATAACCAGACCAGAAAAAAACATTTTTAGATGAAGTCTTACTCTCAGGTCAAACTTTAAATAATCAGCAAAAGATTTCCACTCTTTCTGGTGCTTTAAGCTCAATAAAATACATGTCTTCGACCTTTGCTACAGCTAATTACTTTTCCATGACGTTTCTACGGGAATACAGAGTCAGGGTGTCTGTGACTCACACTGCTGGGACTCAAAAGCCGCATATGGAGAAGCCAATTACAGCCTGCAGCTTGTCCATGTATAAAAACTGCTGGTGTAGTGCGCCCGTACTGTACATACACACACATTTATTAGTTAATGACGAGGAAAAATTATACAGTGCAGTAGCATAACCTCACACTGAAAAACCAAAAAATGTAACCTTCAATCTGAGAACATAATGGGGGAAGCATCCAATGTTGAAATAATAAAAAAAGTTACACAATCACATGTTTGTTTTTTTTTTGTTTTTTTAAACTTCATTAAATCAGCATTTCTATGAGATTTTATTTAGTAATCCACGCCAATTTGTTATTTGGGAGTGCTACCAGAAAAGAGCTTTTCCTGTCCAACCATCACAAACATAAACATGTGGAGTTTACTCCACTCTACTGGGACTTCCATTGAAATATGCATTTTGTACAGACGACAGACGCATCTTTTGGCAACAAGCTCCAGGTGGGATCGGTGTGGAAAAAAAAGGGGAGAATATATGGGAAAACGTCTCGTTAAGTACAGTGGAGGATCTGTGACGCTACGGCCCGTTTGTCTAACAAAAGCCTTGGGAACTCTAATAGAGCGATTATTACTTAAATAAAATTTTGTGTTGTATCTGGATGATGTGAAGAGATCAAAAATGAACTTCTGAATACCTCAAACCTCTGAATTGATATAGAAGACAAGTTAATATTTTTGTACATTCATCAGGGTGAGATTAGAGTTATTTATTTCAGGGTTTTTACATATCTTCACTAGAATTAGAATATGTCTGTAGCAATTTTAATGCTGATAGTTGCAAAAGAGTCAACTTGTGCCCAATACATTGGGCAACATTTGCATATCACTTGATAATTGAAACTGGGAATCCACTTTCAATCCCGTAAAATATGCAGTAATGTTTCATTCATGGATTCATTTCCTAACTTTCACCAGTGCGCACAGTGCGACTCCAGTCTAAAGTCGGAGCTGACACAGGATATTACATTCTGTCAGCTTCTGCAGGCCATATATTCACAAAGACGCTCACATGCGCATGAAGGGCTATCACACACTCACACACACGGGACCGGGACTCCAAAAGGCCTGCCAGAGAAGAAGCCAAAAAATCCCTGGGAAGAGTTAATATGGTGCTTTTTGACTCCACAGCCAGATGGGATGAATTAATCCTTCATCTTAACACAACATTAAACCCTCCAGTGATTGTGTGTGCGTGTGTCTGCGTGTGTGTGTGTGTGTGTGTGTGTGTAAAACTCCAGTCCCACCACTTCTCCCCATCTTGGATGAACTTTCCTGTAAATCTAGCATTCTTTTATTCCCTTGGGGCCAAATACAAAAGACACATCCACAAATTTTGCCCCCAATGCTCCCCAACTGGCCACTCATCCATTCATCTGCACAACAGGCACCCCTGAACTTGTCTGGGTACCACCACACCTCCCTTTTGTGTCTAAAAGCCTCATTTTAAAAATTCCTGCAGACATTCCTTCGTGTTTCCCCAGTGCAGCCATTTGGCACCGAACACCATTTCCCAGAACCTACATCTGCAGTTATGCCGATCGGCAAAGAGTAGTCATGGGAAATGTGATGCATCTGCCTTCAGGACACTGCTTGGTGAAAGTTTCACTGGCAAAGACTTTTTGGAAGCACACAGTCTTACTAAAAAGAAGAAGAAAAAAAAGTAATTTAATAACCTACAGCAGTACGGATCAAAAATATACAAAATGTGCCTAAAGAAATGGCATTTTCTTGTACATTTTCCTCACGGAATTAGAAAGATACTTTATGACGACAAGAAAAAAGGCCTCCACGCTGTTTTTTTTTTTCCTTTAAATCTAGCATGAATGCATGACTCAGAATGAGCCACAGTGTGGTGGGAAACTCCAAATAGGAACAACTGCATGTGTGGGCTGTGTGGGATTGAGCATGTAGAACTGTGTATTTATTTATATACACATTTAGTGTATTACTTATAATCTACACATTTCCTGGCTGCACATGGGTCCTGTACTGTCCCACATGTCTGTAACGTTCACGTCAGGAGGATATTTACGAGCCGTGTCGTGACAGTCCCATGCGCTGTAACTTCTTCCCTTACACACCAACACAAGTGGGGGGGAGGGGGGCGAAGAAGGACTGTGAATTGCAATCGTGACATTCCAACAGGAAATTCCTCTTGGACGGAGGAAACGATGATGGCTTTGCAGAGCTGCTTCATAGCGAATGCATCAACTTTCATTTACTATCTGTTATAGAATACTGTTGAAGTAGGGCATACTTATTTTACATTTTATCTTTTCTTATATCTCATTCTGCAGATTAGAGCTTACAAACTAATCTTATGAAGGATATCCTTCTGAAAGCTCAACTACAGCGTCCAAAGTCATTTATACTTCCTTGAACTAAACTGATAAGAAGGGCAATGAGAGCGTTAATCAGAGAAGCAGCCAAGAGCTCATAGGAGCTCTGGAGGAGCTGCAGAGATCCAAAGCAGGGAGAATCTGTTGGCACAGTCACACACTGCAGAAATCTGATCTTTGTGGAAAATTGACAAGAAGAAAGACGAACGTTGAAAAAAGCTAAAAAGTCTCGTTCTACAGTTGTACATTTAGGACAAAGCAAACATGGAAGAAGGTGATCATCGAATGAAACCACAACTAAACTTTTTGGTCAATATGCAAATTGCTATGTGTGGTGGAAAAACTAAGTTAATTGAGATGATTGATAATGTTGAACCTAAGTAACATCTAAAACTAAGACGGAGGTTGTCTGTCCTTGGCTTAGATTAAACATTTATATGCTAGAATGGTCCAGTCAAAGTCCAGTTCTTAATCCAATGGAGAATCTGGTGATATTCAGAGACTTTCCATTCAATCTAACAGAGAGCTATGAGAAGGTGCAATGATTGTTGTCTGTAAATGTGCAGAGTTGGAAGAGAGGCATCCAAAAAGACATGCAGATGTGTGTGGAGTAAAATAAGGCTTTTTCAATGTTATTAATTCAAAGTGCCTGATCAAACGCACACCACAGACACCACAAAAATATCAAAAATCTTCCGTATCACAAATATGTGCAACCTTTTGTTTCTCCATCGTATGAAGTCCCAAAGCATTACAGGTTATGTCTGCAAAATGACAGAATGTGGCAAAACTTCTACCGGTTTGCAAAACTTTTGCGAGGCACTATGAGCGGAACATCACTGTTCTGCTGACGTTTCTCTGCACCTTCGGCAACAATGGTGGAACTCAACACGCGCTCAAGCAGGTATTAAAACGCTCAGTTTGGGATAATTGAAAAATGTGCAAGCACAGGTCTATGAAAGTCATTAGCTAAAAACAGTGGAGGCCATTGTCAGTCAAAGTAAACACTGGAAAAAACACGATAACACACGAGCTCAAACGCTGCAGTGAAGATATTTGTATGCTGAAGCTCTAATTGCTGTGTTACTATCCTTGTGTCAACGATGATAAAGTGATCTCTGGGAAGAGACAATATGAAAGCATACATCTGCCTGGCTTTGGCCATTTTTTACCGCCTGAAGGGTTTGTTTAGAGAAGACAAAGAAGGATTATTGTCTAGCAGACTAAAATAAAAATTGAATTTATCAGTAAAAACATAGGACATTGTGAAAACATACAGGACATTTGTTTATGTGTGAGATGTGGCAGTCAGTGTGTATAATATGATATATGAAATCAAAAACAAATGGGTTTGTGTCCATGAACGTGAGTGGGTGCTTTTGTCATTCAGATGGTGATAAACTGACAGAAACCCCCTTGTTGGTGTCGGCTAGTCTTACCAAAGTAGTCCGATTTTGGCTGGGCATCCATCTCTTTTTCCAGTTGTTTCGTAAGTGCCTCTAGTTTGATTTCAGCTGCAGAGGGCCCCTGCTCCAGCGGCTGCACAGGCTGAGCGGTAGAAGGTATCTGGACAGGTTTAGGGGAGGACGGACCTCCAGGACCATCGCTGATGACCTGCATGGCCTGTACGCCACCAGGCATTTGGCTCCGAGCTGTTAGCTGGTTCTTAGAGGCACATGGGGCTGCAGAGGTCACCTGGGCTTTAGGTTGAGGCATTTCTGGGACAAAGGAAGTGGCTGCAGGACCATTATGGTTAACAGATTGTAAGTAATGACTCACAGGCTGCTGCACATGATAGTCAGCATCACCTGTGAAAGCGGTCAAAGGAAAGGCAGGGATGCCCTCTGATGATGGAGCACCAATGGGCTCTCCAGTCCAAGCCCTGGCTGTTCCAGCAGAGCACAGTGGACTCTGATTGGTTGCTTGTGAAGGACTGACAGTGTTAGATGTGTGCAGGCGCTGAGGCTGATGGTGGGATGTGCTGCTGCTCCCTGAGAGAGTGGGGGGCAGCTTGCCCTCTCTGGATGGGGAGACAGGGTGCAAAGCACTGGTAGCTGGACTTCCACAACTTGGCATGGAAGAGTTACTGTGATGGGAGGAATGTGGCTCTAAGCGCTCGTTATCATAATTGCTTCCGTAGCCGTACGCCCTGCTGGCTGGAGCTTCAGCCTGAATACACTGGTTCACCGGCACGGCGCTCGGAACCGGGCCCGACAGGATCGGGGGCTTCGCCGCCGCTTCCCCCGGCTGCCTGTAGCTGTTGATGGGCGGTCTGTCCTTGGTGTAATGAGCGCCGCCGTGGTGACCTCCGTTCATTTTAATCACCTGGTTGCTTTTTGCCATCTCCTCTTGCTGTTTCTGCATGTGTATTTTGGTCATTTTGGAGGCAAAAACCCTCCTAGTCTCTTCAAAGTCCGGGTTATTTCCTGCATCCCTCCTCATTCGAAACAAGCCATCTCTGGATGCTTCATACATGTTCAAGTCTTCGATAAACTTACTCGCTTCGAGTCCCAAATCCTCGTATTTATCCATTTTGTGTAAGAACACCGAACCGCTTGCTGTGATAAAGTTACAAGAAGTTATATATGAATCAAAAACGTCCGTAGGAAGAGTGATACCTCCAGAGTTTGAAGTCTTGACACACAGAGAGGGAAAAAACCCTATCCCGAACAAAGTCAAAACTACTTTAAATTAATCCCAACCTCGTTGTATTTCTAACTGAATCATCCGCGGGAAGAAAAAAGAAAAAGTTTTCCCTCGGTGAATCCGACAGTTCAGCCTCGAAGAAGCCGCCGTCTGTCTGTCTGACTGAGCAGATCCCGGATCAGATACTCTGACTGGACAGGACGACCCCTCAGCCGTTTGCCCCCTCCTTCTCCGCCTCCACCTCCTCCTCCGGTTTCACGGTCCCAGCGGGAAACATTCAGACAAAACTTTGTCCTCTGCGCTTCAAACGAAGATGAAGAAGAAGGGGGAAAAAAGTCCACCACGTTTGTTAAAGACAAATAAACCCTTGGCTAAGGTCAGGGCGGTTATGGGATAGGACTCGTTAGCCGCTGTTACCGCTGTTGAAAGGAGCCATACGTGGCCACCGGACGACAGTTAGGACACAAAGCACAGAGCTGTGTTTTTAAAGGCGCAGTACTCGCATTAAACGCGACTGAAAAAATATCACTTTCCTTATCTGTCCTAACCGAATTAGCTTTACCGACAGACAAAAAGTCACCATGTAACTAAAGAAATGCCTTCATTTTTTTTTTTTAAGTTTCCCCAATGTAAAAAATGTGTTGCGTTTATGTATTCAGTCGTCTGACACCCCTAAATAAAATTCAGGGCTTCACTTGCTTTCAGAAATCACGTCTTAAACTTGTTATTAGAGTCCTTCTCCTCGCAGAAGTTTGTTAAAACATTAGTGAACTAACAATACAAAGATATGATCATACCAAAAGGTTTTAGGGATGAAGTTATAACCCAAGTACCTTTAGTTACCTCGGGATACTGTTTTATAACCTAAAGACACTTTAGGTTATATTTTCGAGCTCTGTCGAGAATCTGACAGAGCTTTGTTCAAACCATCATCCAAATAAGGAATGTGTGTGATTCACCTGAGCAAAACATCAGCACAATGCAAATGCACTTTTAATTTTTTTACAAGTACACATGTTGAAAGCCATTCATTATTTCACTTTATGAATTGCCCCCTATAATAGTTATGTACTTCTGGTGGTAATATGAATAGTTTTGCAAGGCAGTGTTCATCCATTTGATTAATAAAATGCTCCAAACTTAGCCACTCCTACACACATTTTCCCCCATATTGCTCTGGAATAGGGAGGTGTACTTTAAATTGCAAGGCAACTCTGGCACACACACACACACACACACACACACACACACACACACTTGAATATTGTTTGTGAGATATTTCAACTTTGCAGTAGTGGATTTTTTCCCCTTTTAATAAAAGCTCAGAAAGCTAAAAAAAAAAATAAAATAAAAGTTTTGCATGAAAAGTTTAAAAACAGCATGATGAGTTTACAAACTGCTACATTCATACATGCAAATATGTCACAAATTTAAGCAAACAGGATGTCAAGGGAGGCCTAGGCCTCGGCCAGTGGTTAGATTAAAATAGTTTACACCACAAGACTTGACTATCCATGTAAAGAAGATGCAAAGACAATAAAACTTTTAAGAGTGTGTGCAGACATCATCCTAAGAATTTGCTCCTTCTGCCTAACCACAGGCTAGTTATCATTCAGAAGTTAATCAAACAATAAAATAAAAAATAGATTGTAATCACTGCATTTGCATATCATATAAACATTTTTTAACCAAACTATATTAAGAATGTTGAAACGAGGTGCTCAAACTGTGCTTTCACAAACATTGGATACTAGCTATTTATTGTAAACTGAATATTTTGCGTAAAACATAAATATACACAAATGTGGAAAAATAAGAGAAACCACTTAAAACAACAAGTTGAACTTATTCTCAAATTTAACTGTAGATTTCTCAGACTACACACATTAATTCATAAATGTAAATGTATTTCCGCAAAAAGGAGAGAATACGTTTAGACAGATTAAATTGTCCTAATTTTCCTGCTAAGGAGAATTTTGCAGCAGAAACATTAGAAAGAAGCAATATTAATCCAGTTGTCAATAGACATGATTTGCAGATTGATTACAAAAGATGAAAACAGTTAAAATTGCTCAAAGTATCAGGAGAAAAAAAGTCCACAGCATTATATATAAATCATGCGCACTGAGGGCAGATGATTTATTTCTTTTGAAACCGACTGTTTTGTTAGTTTAATTATACAGGGTAAAAGTCATATTATCTGTGTCAAAACATTGTTGTGGTTTCACTCTTCATATCCTGAATATTTGGCAATTTAACAGGGGTGCGGACACCTTTAAGAGTCACTATATTTCAAGATACATTCACACAGTTTTGGTACTGAGGACTTGAAAATGCTGTCAAAAACAACAACAACAAAAAACTACATGCCCTGTATAAATATAGATTCCAGTGCAAAACAGAACACATATGGATATTATGGACAACATGTGGGATATTGTTGCTTTAGAATTTTACAAGTTTGCATCTACTCAGTTTGTATTTACTTAGCTTTATCCTAAACGCAGTTAAGGGAATAGCTACAATTTGCTTAGACAGTGACGTCAGGAACATCCTCAGAGGATCAAACAGTCCTCCTTGCGGTCAGCCTCCCGCTTAATGAGCTATAGCATTACTGTGCCCTCCTGTGGGAATGCATAAGACAGTCCAGAAACTAAACTGGCGCAGTGAAGGGTGACTGGGACTGCACTGCTGCATGCCCCACCCTTTCTCTTTTCTTTTTCTTTGTCTCTTAAGAGTTTCTCAAGAGGAAAGGAAGTGATTTACTTTAACACACTAAAGATAACTCATGGTGCACAAGGCTACGGCTGGGGTTTGAAGACAAAGTGAGTCACTGGCAGCACTTCCCTGTTCAAAGTTGTCATGGAAACTGCAGAACTGACAAAAAGTGTTAAATGGTATGGCGGAGGCCGACAGTGACAAAATTAACTGTCAGAGGAAATGCATCACTGCAGCTTAGGCCTTATTTCTTAAAATGAGAAGAAACATTTTCAATTTTAACTTGTAGTCTGGGATTTTCTGGCAGCTCTAAACGATCCAAAATAGTCGCATAAACTAATGCGACTCATAAAGTGTTGCATTGGTATACGAGTTGCGACAATGACTCGAAATAAATCAGATGTTAGCTTAAAAAAAAGAAAGATTGTGTGTGGACTTTATTTTTATTCCACAAAATCAATTCTGGACGTTGAAAGAAAACAAAAATTTGAGGTGACGGAAGATAAAGAGCCTCTATCTTTGGCCTTTCCATTTTGTGCTGTGACAGCATTTGGCTGAGCTTAGGTGTGCATATTTAACAGAGAGAATAGCTAAAACAGGTTTGGCTCTGGTTCTCTTATTCCTGGCCTTTCTTCCTGTTATTCTGTCCGTCCTGAAAGCGCTTCCTGTCACCTGATGGTGGGTGATAAATCACAGAAATATGAAAAGAGGCTAAAGGAATGTTCTGCTTTTCTCTCTCTCCCTTTCTCTCTGCAGTTTGTTTTGGGCAAATACAGTTCACAAAATGACACACAAGCGTATTTTGAGACGACAAAATTGTTAAAATGCTGATATTAGAAAATTCTTGTGTGGGATGCAAACTTTCAGCACACACCTACAAAAAAAAAATCCTGTGGGTACTGAAAGGTTGTGAAAGACAAACGCTTGCATATATCAGATGACTGCTTACTCACACAGGCTTTAAAGATAGGCCAGTGGGTGGGCACGCAGATAGATTTCAGCGCCTCCAGCTTGTGGGCTCTTTGAGTGCAACGCTAATGGCCAAGTCATGGTGGCCCACTGCCACACAGACACAGAGCTAATGAACAGGCGCCGCCGGTGATGGGGCACTGAGCAGCTATGGATAATCAAGATGTGATGGCAGAGTAAAAACAGACCCCCCCCCACCTCCTACCAACCACATTAGTTAAATCCCACTCACCTTTTGATGGCAGCAGGGTTGGACAGGCAGAACCCAACAGCGCTTCTTAAAACCTAAACAGCAGCTCGCGTACAAGAATATTCAGACACTTTGAACGTTTTTTTCAGAAATTAACTCAAAATTGCGGAGAACAACGTCTAATGAGAATAATCCGATGGACAAACTTCTGATCTGATGATCAAACTGATGATCTGATGACATTTTTGTTTCAAAACCGATTATCAGAAAAATGTATCCCCATCTGTGTCCATCCTTCTGACTCCCCTAAATAAAAGTCATCACAGATAATTATTAAACAGAAGCCACTTGTTTTGAAATTTAGTCTCAGCATAAACCCAACAGTTTGGTAACGGTCCACAGCTAACAACAGCTGTAGGCTGTGCGCTTAACAAACTTGGTAGCAAGAAGAAAGCCATTCCCATAATGAAACATGGCGGTGATGGCAGCATTATACTATCGTGATCATTACTAACTTTTAATAGAAGGATAAGGGAAGCTGTTCAGAGTTGATGGATGGAGTTAAATACAGAACAATCCTGAAAGAAAAACCTGCAGAGACAGCTAAAGACTTGTGACTGGGGAGGAGATCCCCCTTCCAGCAGCAGGTTAATGTCCCTAAACATACAACCAGAGCTATGATGGAAACATTGAGATCAAAGCAAACCCAAACCCAACTGAGAACCTCTGGGAAAGCTTGAAAATAAATGTTCACAGACATCCTCCAATCCATCTAACTGACTTTAAGCTATTTTGCAAAGGAGGATGTGCAAAAATGTGAGGCTTTAGAAGTGCACTCCATGTTGCTCAGAATAGCTTTTCAGCACTGATAAGGGATATCTATACTTGGCTGAGAAGCAGCCCAAACAGGGAGGTGTGAAATGGTGGCACAGAAGAGGTTATACATTTGATGAATGTGTGAAGGACGTCCGAGTTCGACACTTGGGTTCATAATTTATCAACAGAGGTTGAGTAAAACTGAAGGCTTTCTGAACCTATCCTGGTCAGGTTTGCAAAGATTACCCACACTCTGTTTGTTGAATGTTTTATTAAAAACTGTAAAATATAAATAAAATGCTCTTGGAGGACATTTACCTTGATACTTTTAACAGACCAACATACCTTCTCTCTCATATAATATCAAAATATCAACATTATTTGTCAGTCTGTGGGTGCAGCAGGAAGGCACCGCCCGCCAGGTGCTGCACACAATCTGGTAAACACCCATACATCATTCATTAACCAGGAAGTTGATGAGGGGAGTCCTGGTAGAGAGGATGGCTTTCTTGATGTCACGCTCACTCAGATACTTCTGTCCGATGGGGCTCTCCATCACCAGCTGCTGGACCCGGGCGGGATCTTTGGACACCTGCAGAGGGATGGTCACCGTGCCACAGCGCTTGTTGTTTATCTGAGGGCAGGAAACAGAAGGTAAGCGATGAGAGAATGTTCCAGTTCTTCCTGTGAAAGGTTTTCATCATCTGGCAAACATTCGACCCGATGGATCTGTACCTAAACTCTTTCTTGGAAAAAAACACCACCCTCTAAAATAACACACTCCATCTCCATGTCTGCATATGCAGCGCACTCTTTCAAACACGTAGTTAGTGGTAGGTATGGGAAGGCCACTTGGTCATGTGTGCTCAGAGGCAAGTGCATGCGTGCGCATGGTGAATGTGATCACGTCTCTGGAAGTGCTTACAAATTAATGGTGTGTGGATGCATGGATGTTTCCGAGGCCCCTCAGCTCAGCCACGGCCTCTATTCTCCCTTGGGTTTGTCCCACGTATTTGGGACAGGCCCAAGTGCATGATTAGAAGAAAGAGGGCGCGAGGAATCCCACAACAGACAGTTGAGTCCAAGGGAAAACCAGCCTCATTATCCTCGATGACTGGGAGTTCAAACGTGTGCGCTTACGCCAAGTTTGGAAAAAGGGGAATATCGGGAGATCTTGACCTCAGTCAGACCCACTCAGGAAAATAAAGGAAGTAAAATCTAAGTTTTATGATTAAAATCAATGCAGAGCACAGGGTACCCATCTGATGAACCATAATCAAATATCACTATGTGTCTAGATCGATTCTATACTCTTTAGAAATGAAAAACAGCAGAATATTATTTTCCTCTGCTTCCACTCATGGTTATTGGTAGCTAAAAGCTTAAGTAAAAAAGACAAGAAAATTGAAAAATCAGTGTAGATTGTTCAGACTAATAGTCTTCAACCTGTGGCTCCAGAGTCTCACACCGTTTGGTAAAAAAAAAAAAAAAAAGGCTACAGAACCAGGCAATGTATGAGCATAAGTATAATCACAAATGACATTATATTTAATGATGTGGGTTAAAGAGCTCTGCAGTGGGACTTTCTTGTAAAGCAGATTTCTGCAAATGTTTCCTATGCCTTCTACAAAATCTTTTCAAGTTTTTCTTCAAACACTGGCTGATAGTCCCACTTTCTCTTCAGAATCAAACATTTTTTTCAGAGGAATGTCTTTTTTTTATTTGTTTGTTTCTTCATCCACTCAGCCCTGACCTATAAAAGACTCAATCTTGAAAAGAAAAATGTTTTTGCCGAAGCGCTTTTAGCTGGAAGCTTGAAATAAAATGCAACTAAAGATTGATACATCTCTAAACTCCTGTGTAAGGTCTTTGCAACTTTTCTCTTCTGTTTCCAAAATACATTATTTTTAGATATGATTTATCGGCCACAAATAGTTTCATTTCAGACCTAAAACAATTCCTTTTGTTTTCACACTGTCAACATGCTGCCATAGGTAGGTGCAAGAACTGGATAAAAAAAATAAGTGAAAAGGCAGCCAGAAGGAAAATAACTTTTGCAGACCTTCAGAAAGTCAGAAGGGCTCATTTTATTTTATTTTTTTCATGGAAGTGTACTGGCCAAATTACTCCTACAGAGTTCTGACTGATAATAAAAGCTCCAAATCTGCACATATGACACACACACATATATATTCCTTCACAAGGCAAAACAAGAGTTTATTTTAATTTCCTGGACCAATTTGTCCATTCATGCTGGATCCCATTGCTTTACCTGCTAATTTGCCTTTTCCTAAGGGAGTCTAAACTTAAACCTTCATTGAATCTAACCAGAAAACAAGTTTGAAGCTTTAAAACTGAATAATTTACACCACGTCGTGGACATCCTTTTTAAGCCTCGTGAGGAAGACACACCCTTGTGATGTGACATATTTAGGTCTCCACAACATGAGTAGTAACTAAGCCACACACCCACAAAAATTTTCACTGTTTTCGAGTTCACAGTCAAACCAAAAAAATAAATAAAAACTTCAAAGAGGAAATACCAGTGAGGAATAACACCGCAATTCTGTTGCAGACCTAATTACGACCAACACGTCTGTTTAGTTTAAACTGCACCGCTTGCCCTGCTGGCACATAAACTGACACACGCAGGTATTTGCATTAATGTAGTCATGTGCACACTCAGGCTAATTATAGTCTCTGTTGAAAATTACAGAGTTTGAATGTAATCATGAGCTGAAATGTTGGCGAGTTTGAGGGGAAAATGACTAAGGTTTTTGGTGTTCAAGAAAAAACTATATTTAGAATAGAAATTACTCAAAAATACACTCAAAGAGTTTGCTTGACCTCTTTATTTATTAAACTGGTTCCTGTAATGGCAATTAATTAGAGCAATTTAGTGTTTGTGTTGCCAAAGTACATCAAACAGATTATATGTACCCAATTTGTAAATTGGACTATTAAAAAGAGGTTTGTTAGCATCGGCGTTGTTAACAAACCTGAGCTAATGGACTGTGGAGTTCATTTGGAGGTCCAAAATAACAAATGTATTTCAAAATTAGAGACTCAATCTTATAATATGAAATGTCTTTATATGCTGGACTTTTAAAAAGTAGTTCACTGATACCGTTCAAAGTAAAAGCACCATTATTTCAGGGATTAGGTAACTGAAACATAGTGGCACATTAGTAGATGTACTAAGCAGGTAATAAGAAATGCACAATGTTTTCCTTTCAAAATAAAAAACTCAGTATGTTCCACATTATTAGTGTGAGGAAAATGAGTTTTCCTCACACTAAAACAAGTGGCAGGCACAATTAAAACCCTTTCAGAAAATTTTCTAAGTATCACTCAAAGTTTGTGACTTTTATTAAATGTTGCTAATAAATCATCAGCGCATCAGTGAGTTCGTCTCTGACAGCGTTCATGCAGTCCTACCAGCACAGACAGCTCCACAAATTCAGGGGCCTTCAGATACTCGGGGTCCACGTTTGGCCAGGGCTGCTGCAAGACATCGCCTCCCCGCAGCAGCAGGGGACTCTGGGGGTTCGTCACTGTGCAAAGACCTGCGGAGGAGAGAACACAGGAGGGCTTTCAGACTAAATATAGAAATGCTGAGGCGCAGGTAAGCAGCTGTTAAATACGTCTTAACAACAGTTTGGGGGAAAATACAATAAGACGACATTAAAAGGCTGAAAAACAGCTAAACGTTGCAAACCGTGTTCCTGACTTCCAGTTAAACCAGTGCATCACTCTGCAAGAATGATGCACACACTCGGAGGAAGGATGTGTACTTCCTCCATCCTGAACGGTGTTTGTGTGAGTGCGTGTGTGCGTGTGCGTGCGTGTAAAATTACACAAGCCACCCAGAATGAAAGGCCCAGCACAGCTGAGTGCAGCAGAGGTCGTGTTGGTCTGTCCTGTTTATGAACTGTTTTAGGAACTGAAATGCGTGAGCACAAACAAAACTGAACACACGCTCCTTCCTTCCAGCCATCAGCTGTCAGGTTTTCCAGACTCTGCCCATTAGCTGGACCCGTGCGCTTTTCCAGTGTGTGGAAAGCCCATGTACGTACGTGTGTCAACAACAATAAAGGCTAGGACCCGGCCAAGTTTCCACAAGAGGCACAAAAGGTAACATTAGATTTTCCTCTCCATTGTTCGCTCACCACAAAAAGTAAAACAGAACCGACTGCTAAACAGAGAGGTAAATCATTCCAGTTAAAATGTACTAAACAGACGTGGACACATCTCTTAGCACCGCTGGTAAAGAACTGTAAAGGTTTGTGAAATGATTGCTGTAGCGTAATCTCCATAGTTAGAACAATCCACCCTTTAACTTAAACACAGTTATTCAGAGAAAAACAATCCTTCAGTAAGAAAATGAATTACGAAAATTACACGACATAAATATTGCTCTTCCACAACTACACTTTTCTTCAATTCTTGATTTATTCTTGATTTTTTTTAAGTACCAGTAGTCAAGGTTCTCAAAACTTCTAACTTCTGGTTTCTCTGGGTTTTAAACTTGGACCCGTTTCTAATGTCCACTATCCACAAAGCTGGGCGAGATCCTACAGAACCCTCCAGTGAAGAGGATGATAGGGAAGGTAAACAAATTTCCAAAGTCCTCTGTTACAGAAGAGCAAGCAAAAAGGATGGATATATGGAAAAGCACAGTTAAACATAGAGGAGGATCTGTGATGCTGTGGGATGAGGACCTAAAATTGCAAGGTTGACTATTTCTACAATTGTTGTGAGATTAAGCTTCTGCAATAAAAAGATTAATCTATATTAAGGATTTTTGCACATCTTTCACTGAATGTGCCAATAACTGTGAATGGCACTGTAGTAGTACTAAACTTTCTATTAGAATATGTATTACTATGCTAGATGTGTTTATCAGATGTTACTTCCTCTGACATTATGCAAAATAACCTAATTTTACTATGAGCTTCCCTAACCAATGCTACCTTAAAATGTCATCTGTATTAAAGTGACCCCCCTCCCCCACCTTTGGGACATTAATCATATAAATATGTTTTAAATTCAGAAGCGCTTCATGGACATGTCAAATAAAAATAGGCACCTTGTTTTTCTGACAATGGCATAATAGCCGATGTATAAATCATTCTCTTGAAATGCACACTCCACCACACGTGTGTAAACGGTTGAGCCATAATTAGCAGAAACAATGTCCCTCACCTGCCCAAAGCTCAGAGGCCAAGTGAGGAGCCATGGGTGCCGTCATTATAACAAGGGCAGCCAGAGCTTCCTCAAACTCCACACTGTGCTGCAGGACTCGAACTGTTGCACTCTAATTACCCAGAAAAATATGTTAAAATGTGAGATACGCAGCATGTTTTGAACAGTAACCGAGACAGATTTGTTGAAGATAATGAAGGAGACGCTCACACTCAATGTGTTGGTAAGGCCCATTAGGCGAGAGAGGGCTGCGTTGAACAGAAAGTCTTTAGTGAAGTATGCCGTCACCTGAAAATATGAACACAATAAGCTGATTAGACCAAAAAAATTGGCATTTTGCATTTTATTAATAGACACAGGATGTGTGATATGGATGAAAGAACTTTAGGCTCAGTGTTCCCATTCTGGGGAGAAGAACCCGTTTTTAGAAACGCCCGAGAAGAAGCTTCATCGGTGTGGCTTTTCTGTGAGACGCATCAAAAGACGGCCTCAGCTTTAAGGCCTTTGAGCAAACAGCCTGAGGTCCTTTAAAAGCTCCGAGTCCGACATGCGGAGGGAGGGAGACCCAACCTGGCAGCTGAAGGGGAGCTATTTATAAAGTGTGAAAGGAGACACAGTGGATTTAAAATCAATTTTCATCCTCTTCTGCCGTTGCTCTTTACTCTAGGGGTTTCAGGTTGCGACAGATTCATAAAACACGACCGGGAAACGTGTGATGAGTAACGTATTACTGAGGTGTGATCATGTATATACTTTGTAACTGAGAAACAACAGCCTGTCTGTGCTTACACTTTCTATAAGCATGTCAGGCAAAACTTCTTCCTCCAGAACCACCAGACTAGATTTTTACAAAGTTTTTTACAAGCCTACCTCATGTTGTCAGACAGGTCCTGTTTCAGGGATTTGATAGGCAATCATCAGCCGTGGGACTGTCTCATAAAACAATTAACTATTCTGTTCAAAAACTGCAGTAATCATGATTAATCCATGACTGTTTTCATTGCAATGATGAAATAATCATGTAAAAAAAATACATTTTTATTTACTGAGGCCATCTTTGTCTGACATTAAAATCAATTTGATGATCTATTTAAATGTAACACAAAAGCAAAAACAGAAAAAAAAACATCTTTCTGCATTTACCTCCAATTCCACAAACAATTATGTGAAATTGCCTTACATTTTAGTAATGCAGTTTAAGGTTCTTTCACTGCTTTTCAAGCATTTGGACTAACTTGAGTCAGGTCTGTTTCAATAGTTATAACCCTCAGACCAGCAAATATGGACTAGAATATCCTATACTAAATGCAACTTAACAAAAAATACACTTATGATCTGTGAATGTTGTATATTTGTTCACAAAAATAAAATAAAAAAAACGATGCTTTGATGCATTGCTTGGCATTTCACAAAATCTCCTAAAATCATTTTCTATTTATTCCTAAAATGTTGAGATGCTCTGGAAATTGAAGACTTTTTAAAAGATAATTTGAAGGTTAAATGTCACAGAATATCTGAATAAATAACTTTCTGTAAAAAGAAAAAAAAAATCTGGGAATTCAAATAAGAGCTCATTCCTGCCCCCTGCTGGTAAGACTCACTTTTTAATGACGTGATTAAAAGTTCATTTTTAAAACACAGGAACATTTTAGCTGACATCATTAACAAAATTGGCTAACCAACACTAAAAAACACCCACCTCTTGAACTGCATAGTTCTTGTTTCCCCAGATCTTCTTGACCTCTTCAAGCTCTTTCTTTTTCAGCAGGGAGCCGTTCGGGACTTCACCGAGTTGTCGAGCTCCTCTTAGCTTTGTCACAAGCTGCCAAAGTCGAGTCTGCCAACGTAGAACCCCTGGAAGTGTATCATCTGGAACACGAGGACAGAAAGGATATTCTGACACTTCATGGTAAAGAAAAACCTACGAACTCTGACAATTATGTTGTCAAAAAAAAGACACTTTCTTCAAAAAAATACTCTCACAAAATCACTATGTAATAACCTGACCCTTAATTTAAGTTCATTGATAACTTAATTTATCCGTGTCATTTTGCAGTAGCAGCCAGACTCACTCTTGACGTTCCAGAGGATGTCTTGTTCGGGAGGCGCAGCGTAAAGGATGTAGAGACGGACGGTGTCCAGACCGTACTGCTGCACCACCTCCTGAGGGTCCAGTCCGTTGTGTTTGGACTTGCTCATCTTCTCAAAGGTCACCTCAACTCTGCCACCGCTCAGAGTCACCGGCCCGTTCCCTGGATCATAAGACTTGCCGTTCAGGAATCTCATTTTTAAGAGCAACAACATCAAACTCATCATGTTAACACATAAAATGTCATGGATTTATATCTATTGTTTGCTCATGCCATATTTAGAAATACTGGATAAAAGAAAACTACAAAGCTTTGAAAAAACACGCAGACCCATTGAATGGTTTTTATGTGGTTTTATGTCTGACAAGCAAAGTACATAGAGTTTTCAAATCTAAAAAAGAACAAAAAAGCAAAAATTGTATTAAGCCCTTAACTTTGAAACCTCTAAATAAAATCCAGTTGCTGTTCTGTGAAGGCTCTACAGGTTCATTTGAGAACTAACAAAGCAACGATAAGATACTGCTAATATCTCACAAGAAAGTGTAATGTGACAAAATGTGATCAGGTTAAGAGACATGAACATCTGATCAGTTATTGTATGATCAGATAAGGGATTTCTGGTTATTCAATTTCTAAGCTGTAGACTGAATACCCTTAATTATTTATGTAATATTTTAGGCTTAGTAACTTATTTTGTTAATTTTGTAATGAGGTTACAATATCACTAAGTTGGAAATAAGTACAGGAAAGTACAATTAAATAAAAATGGCTTACTAATAAAAACATGTAGAAAACAGAAAAGAGTAAAAAAAAAAAAAGACCTCTTTGTTTTATTTGCTGAACTCCATGAACAGAAGCTCTCTTCACCCATCTATTAAAAACACATCACATTAACAAACACGCAGCAGATCGAGGTGCAGCGTACCTGTGAACTCGATTTCCTCTTTCTTCAAATACTGCCCGCTGCCTGCCAGCTTAAATGTCTGACCTTTGATCAGACCTTGTACCAGAAGTTTTGAAAACGGCTCCCTGCAGAGCAGAAAGTTCATAAGCTGATGTGCAAATTAAATATACGTGCATGCCAGGAGAAGATATGCAAATGCAGTCCACCTGTGAGTCACAAGGCCTTGATCCCTGCAGAAATGGCAGAGGAAGCGGGCGTAATACAGGTGCATGACGGCGTGTTCCTTCCCGCCGATGTATATGTCCACTGGAAGCCAGTGATCGGCTAGCTGAGGCTCAAACGGTCTGCAGAGAGAAGGGACAAACTTTGTTTGTTACTCTCCCAGTCTATGAAAACAATGATTCGTTTGTCCTAATAAGTGATTCGATTAAGAACAACTGTTTAATGTAAACTTTCATCACTTAAAGAAATAAAATTGCGAAAAGCAATTATTTTTTGATTCTTCTACAAAGATATGCTAAAACAGAACAAACAGATTAGCTGGTAACCATAGAGACACTATTAATCATTGTATCAAGGTCATGTTTTCATCCTATTTAGAGTTAGTGTTGGGTGCCTTCAAACTGTTCACCAGCCATTAGGGCTATTGAAAAAGAACAAAAAATCCATGCTGCTGGGTTGTTTTGGATTGTTGTGTCCATTAAACCCAACACTGACCACAGAGAGCAAAGTGGAGAGCTGCCTGAGCAGCTGAGAGTCATGTTAAGGGTTAAGGCTACAAAACCTCCACAGGACCTCTAAGAAGTTTCATGTTCCTGTGAACACAGCTTGGGACTGTAGCCAACCTCCCAGGATGTTTACTCAAGAGGAAATGCAACTCCCGGTAGATCAGACAGATTGGCAGAGAGAAATTCAAGGACCCAATCCACTTGAGCTGAACTCCAAGGTCAAGGCACATCACTTTCCGATCGCAACATCCGTCCGATTACAAAACACAGCAGTCTTCGTGGAAGAAGACCCAAGAGAGCTCCACTATTATCAAAAAAACACAGGAAATAAACACAATGGATGCCAATAAGCCACAACATTTAGGGAAGAATATCTATTGGTTTGATGAGAAAAAAGTATTCTTCAGACAAGTCAGATCAGCTCAACGTTTACAAAGTAAACATTAAGTTTATTGAAGCTTTCTCAGTTTAGTTGCTGCTTCTTGGAACAGAGAAGCCTTTATTTGAGCATTAAGTCTCCAAACTTCACACAATCATGGCTGAGAATAAATCAATGCTCTGCGAGCCCGTTGAGTCTCGTTCGACTTGGATACGGAATGAAGAACGAGTGACGACTAAACCTTTTCAGCTTCAAGTCATTTCACAAATGGGTTTTAATGTTTTATTCGGATTGCTTTTCGATTGGTGCCAGCAAATTTGTGTGCATCTGCAAGTCCAAACTCTGAGGAACAATACATTACATATTATGTCTTAGAAGTATCTTCTATTGAGATAAAAGAGAAATCAGCGGTCCTGTGCAGCTACTCTAATATACCAATCATATGTAAATCAGCAGGTCCAAACAAGGAAATTGCTTGGCAGTTTGCTGAAGTGCAGCACTCAGGTGTTTGTGAACATAAAAGCAAAGAAGGACAGACTAGAGCGACAATTTTAGCCAAACAACTGTTGCTACCCATCAATCGGCGAAAAGTTAGAAATAACATACACACGGAAATTCATGACAACTGTAAATCTTTCCAGAGGTAGATGTTCAAGTAAGATAACACCAGGATCAGACTGCACAATGTGCAAAGTTATAAGCAAAACCCCAGCAGAAACACCTCAGATTGATTAGACCTCATTAGAAATCTTTATTTATCAAAAACACACAGGAAAATGTCTCAACTGTGAAGAGCTGATGACTTGGACGTGTGTAGCCTTGACAGGACGTAGGCAGCTGTCAGTGAACATGTTGACCATGAACTCTTCTGTATATACCAAAGTATTTAAAAGAAGTAAAATGTAAGGCCACCTTTCCAACAGCTGAAGCTCAAGTCAGGTCATTCGACAATGACACGGCCCTGAGGAGAGCAGCTAATCTATAACAGGATGGCAAAAAAAGAGAAAGGATTCCAGGTGTGATAATGGCCCAGTCAAAGGTTGGACTTAAACCTGGACAAAAATATGATTGAAACAATCAGAAAGCTCTGCATAAATGAATGGTCGCAATCTCCAATGAACTTAAATGGAGGACATTTATATAATTTAATAGTTCGACAAGCAGCAGAATCATTAAAAATGAAAGGGGAGTGAATTTGATGCTTAGATTTAACTAAAACATTTATTTTATGAATAGTGCTGCTGAATTATTCACTGGAGGGGTAGGAAACTAGTCATAATAATATGTCCATAAATTTATTGCAATGCATTTGCATGTGAGCGTGGCCACAGACATTCCCAGGCTCGTCCTGCAGAGGGCAGGCTGATTCTGACGCACAGACAATTCAAGGATCAGCCTGATGCATCGCTCAGCTTAACTGGTTTCACTCTCACAGAGAAAAAGAAGCAAACATGTTAACACTTGAGCCAAACGGTGTCGTTGGATCCTGACAGGTCTGCTGCATGCGGTTAGCCTGGCTCTAGTGATAATCAGCCGTAATGACGCTCTTTTAGGCAGGTTGCTATCCTATTGTGTCTTTTTTTAACACCAGTCATTTGTCTCCTTCACACCTCTCTGACTCTCACCTTCCCTCTGTGGCCGGTAGGGTCTCTCCAGATGAAAAAAAAAAAAAAGAAATTCCCAAAATGTGAAATTATTCAGCTTGCTTGCAGGAAACCGAACAGCAATACTCAGCCAAACACAGGGCGCCACATAACCCCAAAAAATTTAATCTGTTTCCACAAACTTTGAACATCTCTTATTTCTTTTCATCTTCCTTCCTCTCTGCGTGAAAGGCTCAGCGGGGCTGACTGAAATGCACAAATAGTGTAATTGCTTTTTCTGTTGTGCCATAATCTGCCCAGCTCTCTAAAGCAACAGAGAGAGCAGTCCGTTCTGTTGCAAAGCAGCTTTACTGCGAGGTCAGGGCAATGGGAAATTAATCTCTTTTGTTAAGCTCCTGGTTTTGCTACCATCCCAGCAGGTAATCTCTGGCGGAAGAAAGCGAAACTTTTACTCGAGTTTGTGAGTAAAAGTAAAAGCAGTGTGTGAACATTTAAGGTAAACAAAACAAAAAAACCTGAAAAACAGTTTACAATGCATATTAATTTACATGATGAAATTGATCAAATTCAATACAATAAAGTGTTTCAATATGTTTCATGTCAGAATTTCATCCTTCTGCCAATTTAAGTTTCAAAGTTATCGCTCTGTTTTTAGTCCAGAATTCACTGTATCAAAATAAAAGTTCACTGAATTTATTGCAGACATTTCCAGTGTGATCAGATTCTATGAACTCATGCAACCACTAATAGATGGGTGGATGAATTAACAAACAAATGGCTGGATGATAAATTGATGATTTATCAATGAATGACTGGATCATTGCAAATAACCGGTTGGTGGAGGGCTTTTCTTTTTCTGTACCCAATTTGGAAAATACTTCAAATCTAAACATTACAAACTGAGGAACCCTGAACAATAAAAAAATATTTTGTTTGAGTCAAGCTTGTGTGTGCATGCAGAGAAAACAGAGAATGCATTCAGATTCAAAACAGAAAGATGCATGGTGACCACGTGGACGTTCATTTGATAGGGGTGAGGAAATGGCACGAACCTGTCCCTGTTGTGAGGGTCTGTGTATCTGAAATAATACCAGGCCGAATCCACAAATGTGTCCATGGTGTCGGTCTCCCGCCTGGCAGGGCCCTTGCATCTATCAGGGGAGGGGAAAAAAAACAAAACACAGAGAGTTGGCAGAAGCGGGGCAACAGTTAATATTAGTTGGACAAATCAGAGCGAACGAATGAGCCGTGTTTTGGGGCTCAGACAAACTTGTGTGTTCGATGTTCTAAAGCCGATTCCATCTGGCTGAAAGGGTCACGTCTCTGCAGAACAGCACGGCTGAAGCCCGACTGGCAGCACGGCTCTGTTCCCGTGCCCCTACTAACAGGCTGTGCTAACAGGACAGGCCTCATTTCTGATTGGGTGTTTGAGTTGGAAATGCCGCCTCGTGGCTCCTTTCTATCCAAGCCAAACCGCACTTTGGATGTACAACATGAATCTGCCAGCAGCCCTTCCACAGTGCAGGGAAGGACGCTGAGAAAGACGTTCAGAGAGAAGAGCTTCTGAAGGGGTTCTTCTTTCTTCTTTTATTTTTTATTTATTTTTTTGTTTGTTTTTGCTTTGAAATTAAAGCATTTCATGGAACAGTGCGTGTCTGCCTTTTTAGTTTATAATGAGTCTCAGCTGATTTCAAATCGCAGTCCCAGAAAGATAAACAGAAAAACAGCTCAGGGCTCCACCACAGAGCGAGGAGCGGCTGGTGCAGCTTCCTGCACCGTCTGTGTCACTGTCTGTCCAACATTTCCCGTCTCACAGCGAAACTTTTAAATCACATATTCACCAACAGACTCACTGGGAGACACAAATGCCTCGACCACCTACCATACCAGTCTATAATAAGGATGTAATGATGAGGTAAGAGCTGATGGTTGCCAGGCAACAAGGCTAAGGTGTAGCAAGGTTAATGTTTGGAAGCCAGGTGTTGTTTCATGGGAAGAAATCACTGCAGTTTAACAAAGAACCAGTCATCAATAATAAAAAAAGCAAAGTTCCTTAAATAAAAAAAATTACTAAAGTATGCATGAAGTTGCATCTGTAAAGATCTTTCTTATTTTAAAGACCAATTGATTACATTACAGATAAAGCTTTCTTGAAAAAGTAATTAATATCCTTTAACTTTATTAAAACCATAAAACATCACTTAACGATTTATTGGTTTTATGTAATAAAACAACACAAGTAAAAAGTAATTGTAAAGTGTATGGAAAATGATTTGAAATGATTTGCGAATGAAAATCTGACAGCTGTGACGTACATTTGTGTTCAGTCCCCTTTACTCTGATACCCCTATATAAAATCCAGTGCAATCAGTTGCCTTTAGAAATTGCCTATCCGTCACTGCCACCCAGCTAAACAGACTGAGTAAGGAGAGCATTAATCAGGGAAGCAGCTAAAAGTCCCACTGTTACTCTGGAGGAGCTGCAGAGATTCACAGATCAGATGGGAGAACTTGTTAAAAATCTGGTTTTGATGGAAGAGAAGCAGAATGAAGGGCTTTGTTGAAAGAAAAACTACAACAGGAAACTAAAGCTGCACATCACCCTGAACATATCATCCTCAAAGAGATACATGGTAATGGCAGAATCATGATATGGGGATGTTTTTAGTTAGTAAGAACAGGGAAACTATTCAGATTTGAAAAGAAATGGATGAAGCCAAACAAATGACAATCTTAGAAAAGAACTGTTCAGCTTTATTAGGACTAATAAAGAGATTCACTTTCTAGCAGGACAACGGCTGTAAACATACAGACAGAGTTAGACTGAAAGGCTTCAATCAAAGCACACTCATGCAGGAATGTCCCATTTATGGCCCAGAGATAAATATAGTCCAAAATGTTCTCAAATACTTTGTTGAATATGATTGAGTTTGAGAAATTTTCAAAGAACAAAAGATTCACCATCTCAAGATGTGCAAAGCTGGGAGAAAGATACGCAAAAAGAAGCTTGACTCAGCAGTCTACAGCACTACTGCACGTTTCATTTTTATTTGTAAAACATCTGAAACCCATGTTTCTATTAATATCTTTCGTACGTCTATCACATACCACTTCAATAAAATAAATTAAAGTTTGATGTTGTAACGTGACAAAGTGTGAAATACTTTTCCAAGTCACAGTACTTGTCTCTCCAGAACAGATGACCAAACAGAAAGGCTTTCTGTCTGCTGACACCAGTCCTCTAAGCTCTGAGAGGATCCCAACACCTAAACTAGCTAACTAAATCTGTGTGTCCATAAGTATTTAAAGAGTGCCTTTAGAGTACGAGCCAGAAAGAGCCAAAAGGCTCTCGAACAGATGCGGACAAGGAGGCAGATGCCCACTCTATAAAACTCCTCTTCCCAGAGAAAACAGAGCTCCATCTGTTGTGTGTCTGTGAGCCTGCCTACCCCAATGTGTTGGTGCTCTGCAGACCAGGTGGTCTCTCTGTTTACCTGTGGATCCATAAAGCTCTCACAAACACACACACACACACACACCATGCAGGCACGCTCTCCTAATCAGGCGAAAGCTGAAGCAGGGTTCAGTTGGCAGGCTAATTTACAGATCTGCGGAGGGTCGGAGACGAGATGAGCGCGCAGGAAATGACTTCCTCAAGGACAGATAAAACCGCTTCTTTCACCAACCCCGCTCGTCTGCGCCCCACTCAAACTTTAATTGGACACGGTCCATGAGTGAAGGGAACAAATTTCGACAGACACTTAACAACTGAGGGGGAGACGGGTGGAGGGGAGATAACGGCGTCTTCGCCGATTATTACCATCAATCATTGCTGATGGGGAGCAATTCTAACAACTTTAGAGTAAACACAATCTGATGACTTGTGCCATCTGCAACTGAGTAGGCCTTTGTTTTAATCAACATGGAGCCCTGACGGTGATTAGTCGTATTCAGAGAGGAATTCCCATGTCAGCGAGGGACTCCAGAGGCGCCAGAGGAGTAGTCGTTGTGCATTTCCAAACACATCCACCGAGTCGCTGAGTGGAGAATGAGTGTGTGTGTGTGTGTGTGTGTGTGTGTGTGTGTGTGTGAGATGATGTCTATGTGCAGGGGGTTCATGCGTGTGCATGTTCTCCCTCTGTGTGCCGCTTTCGAGGCACAGCTGCTTTACGTAACCTCCGACATCATCTCATGCGGCCCCTGTCACACATGCCAATCATTGCATAAGCCAGTCTGAACAAAAAGCATTAATCACACAATTTGCAGACTCTCTGTCAGCGCCCCATGTTCTTGTAAAGCCGCCTGACAGCAGGCTCGTTTTGTCGGAGCCGGTCTCCTGAGGAAACACAGGAAATGCAGAGC
>NW_015113807.1:0-9994 GCF_001443285.1 Poecilia latipinna
GAAAACTTGAACCCGACATGACAGTTTCTTCTTCTTCTTTTTCACTTAATGAAGGAAGCAGAGGCATAATAGCCAAAACATTGAGCTAAAGTATTGTGTCTTTAAAATAATGTTGATGTAGGTAAAAGAGAAAAAAATGAAGCAGCAAAACTACTTAACCTAAATCTACTCATGTAACTTTTGTAGAATATATGTAATCCTGTAAAATTCGCTGTCTCCAGAATTAGAATATTATAGCGGACGAATGGAAAAGATTTTAATCTAGAAAAGCAGGCCTTCTCAACAGTATGTGTATGTTCCATATGTATTCAGTACTGGCTCAGGGTTCTGCTGCAAGCTGTGGTTCTGCTGAAGTGTAATGGAAGTCCAGCTTGCTTTAACAGCTTCCTTCCTCTCATCTGCATTGTTGGCTCTGCTCTTTCTCGTCTTCTTCTTGGTAACAGTCCATAGATCCCCGTAAGGCAGCTGTCTTCTGTTCCTCCCTGTTCCCTGGACAACTTCTACTCACACACACTTTCCTTCTAGCTATACATTTATAGTGCTAATTTACAATGTTAGCAAAGAAAATATTTCAGTCCAGTTCAATATATTGCACCAGTTTGAAACAAATGTCATCTCAAGACATTTGTCTACTTTACTATTTAGACTATTTGTCTACTTTACGAGACAAATAGATCAGGGCCCATTGTCTCAGAGTGATTTTGGGGCTGGGGATGGGAGACTTCTGTCCTCTGGAGGTTTTTTATAGATGGATTTTGCTTTGAAAATTTGATCCTATAGCTGCTTTTTACTTTTAATAAATCTTTTAATAACCACAAATCCTAGCATCTGAGAGTTTTAGTTTGATAAGTGTCCTTCAGTTTATATCACAAATTTTCTGGTTCATGACTGAGTCATTATTAAAAAGCATGTTCTGAGATTTTAACTCTACTTCTATTTTTAAATGGTCAAAATCCTTAGAGTAGCTTTGTGTTAATGAATCCCACTGCTCCAGTAAACTTGTTTGGGATTAATGACCTTCTTGTATGATTGTAGAATATATGGGGCTGGTCAACCGCAAGGCCTTTCAGCATTAAAAAAAATGCTGAAAGCACACAAGGGTTAAATTTGACAGCAAGGGAGGGCCTTGGGTCAAACAGGGCCGTAGTGGCTGACTTGACAATTTTGTACATTTGGTTATATTTCCTTGAAAACTAATTAGATGCCATTCTTTACATTGTTTATGATTTACATAACATGTATCTATCTTGCCCTGCGACAGACTGGTGACCTGTCCAGGGTGACCCCGCCTCTCGCCCAGAACGTTAGCTGGAGATAGGCACCAGCAACTCTCCCAACCCCACTAAGGGACAAGGGTGTACAGAAAATGGATGGATGTATCTATCTTTAAAAGGGGTTAAAATATTAACAAAAACCAAACTGTTCGGTTTTATGTTTGTTTGAATTTGAAGAAGACTTCATTGGACATCTGCTACATCTGGAACTGAAAGAATTTTTCATGTCAGTCAGAGAAACTTCTCCTTTCCAACCTATACCTCACTCTGACAGGACAGCTTAGTCAGCAATGCTCTGCAGAATCAGCAGTCAATTTCTTGATTATTTTAACACAAAAAATAACTTAACTAATACAATTATGGTATCATCCTTAGGTGTTAGAATTTTGGTTTCCATTTAAGTTTCTGTTTTTGATCATGCTTAGATTTACCATTTTAGTTTATCGCCTGTTCATGTATTCTTATTTTCCCTTACATTCATGTTTCTTTCTGTTTATGGTTTATGTTGGTTTCAGGCCTTTCTCCCTTCAGTTCTCTCTGCTTTGTTGATCTTTCTCTGCTCCCTTAGTATTTAAGCTCCTCAGTTTGTCCCATTCCTCACAGGGTCCTTCAATCCTCACCTGTTCTCCAAGCCGGCCCATTGCCCTGTAAGTGTCTTGCCTTATTTCATGCATTCCATGACAATCGTAAAATCTTATCAAGCAGAGTTTGATCCTATAAACTTACCAAACATTGATCCATTATTACACGCATCATTTTACATGTCTCACAATAAACACAAACGCTCTTTAGAAATATTTGTTTTTATTGGCAAAGGAAGCCAGGAACTGATAATACAGTTCATATGCAGCAAATACATGATCATTGCTGACATACTGTCAATCCAGTGGGGACCTGTACACATACCTGCATCACAGTGCATCAACTTCAGGACCTGGAGGTATTAATAGTGTAGTATCAAGATGTTTACAAGAAGAACGTACATTGTCCCAAACCACAGCATGCAAGATTTCTATTATATGTAACAATTCAAATGTTCTCAGTGAAAATGACGCATCATGGCTTAGTTTCATAAAACATATTTTAGAAGAGCCACCTAGGGACTTTCTACGTTCAAACACATGACACTTTCTTGAATCTCACAAGAAACATTCAGAAAGCATTTGATTAGAAATTATGAAAGCTTTTTATTCAGATGATTTTTTTATTTGTTTGATTTTTCCCTTTTTAAATGAATGACAATTGGAATGATTCCTTGCAAGAAATTCCCTTCAGAGTTTGTTAGTGGATTTTTACAATTGCACGTAGAATCTTCTTCATTTGATCCAACAACAGTAGAAAGCCAATGATACATCAGCTGATGGAGATAATATGCTGCATCAGTCCTTAGAAATACATTTTCTGCTATGTAATATTTTCTCCCATGATCAATAATTTGGAGCGAAACATGATGTGTCTGTATGAAAAACTTTCATCTCGAGAGGAAAATGTAACTATCTAAAGCCAAAAACAATTTGACCAACAAAAACTAGATCAAATATGCATTAAATGGCATTCTGGGGCAAACACACAACCAAATAAAAAATCATATGCAAATTAACACTTACTCTAGATTTTTTTTTAAATGGATGTGAAGTTTATAAAATGACATGTCTGACTGCATGGAAGTGTTTGTTTGATTGGATTCAGACTGGCTCAGGCTTCAACAGTCCAACACTTCCTGCCCTGCTTCCTGCTTTCCTGCCTGGAAGTGGAGGGGGGCAGCAGCACCAGATGTTAGCAGGAAAGCATTTCTTAGATCATTAAGGCAAATTTCCAGCACATTCATTTTTGACTGACAAAGAAAAGATGTTGGAAACTGTTAGAATGTTCTGCAGTGAGCACTGGAACCAGAAGCGGTTAGTTAGAAAGCTTGGAATCACAACTTTTCATGTGAACATGTTCATTTCTTACTACTTGTAAAATCATGAGTGCAGTCTCACTGACTAACCTCAAGTCATCCTAAAAACATCTATACCTAGACTGGATTTTTTTTTTTTTTTACATTACAAGTTACAATTTTAAAATAAAGATAAGGTTTTGCAGCAGGCAATGCTCTTTAAGATTAGTCACAACATTTAAATGAAAGGACAGTATAACTCCACAGAAGACAAGTGAACAGCAATCAGTGCAATTAACGTCAAAATAATCCCTTTCAGTTTTCTCCTTAATGTTAGTTATTATTTCACAAGTGTAAATCAACCCACTTATGTTCTGAATGCCCAATGATTACAAACAGGAAGTTACCTTTCAAAAAAAAATCAATAGATTTAAGGAGACAGTTAATCAGGAATATGCTCATTAAACCTGGTTGTAAATTCTGGATTAAAATTTAATAAATTTCACCTTTAAAGGTATAATACTCAGGACAGCAAAAAAAGATCAGTAATGTTACATCCAAGAATTTAATGAATCCCTTATTGATCCGTTTTTTAGCAAAACAAGAATGCTAACTGGAGTCTTTTACTTTGACTTCTCAGTCAGTTTTTATGACAATGTCAGTTTAAAGAGAATTTAGTGTCCCATAAAGTTGTACATTTTCAATTTGATGAAATTTGGGCTCAAACTTGTGTAACATTGTGTGGTTGTATGTAAAAACATATAAAAGTTATCTACATGGATTCATTAAAGAGTCTATAATTAAGTGTGTGAGTTATTTTTGACCTGTGTGTTTAAAGTTGTATATCTTTGGTTCAAATGTTATCAATAGTAATACATCAGAAAAACAGCAACAAATAGGCTTAGTAAAAGGGGATGGGAGGCGGCTCAGTGGAAGTGCCTCTTTACCCACAATCCCTCATTCAGAAGGTCACTTGTTTTAGACCTACGGCCGGTCAGTCCTCAGAGCGACTGGTAGCCAGCTGTCCTCTTTCTGCGGCCCAGCAGGTACACTATCAGCACAATGACAATGAGCACCAGCAGAGTCACTCCCACTGCGATGGCAATGCGGTAGTCAGGCTGGTCAGCTGGGCAGGGGTCAGCTGGGCGAGACACAAAAGGCACAAAAACTCAGTGATTTCATATGAGTGCTTTAACACCAACATCAGAAACCTAACTTAACATCTGATTGTCCCATTTAAACTATGGTTCAATGTGTGGGTGAATATTAACATGGAAGATCCTTCTGAACTTAACATGCCAGTCAGAAGATTTTTTTGGCAATCCAGTTGCTAATAAAAACAAGCTCTGTGAAGAGGCTATGAGCAGTCACTATCTTACCAAGATCAGACAACACTCAGCCAACCTGTTCACCTTCTCACCTGTGGTGGCATTACGCCAAGAAACACTGAAGGAAGCGACACAAAAACCTCTGAAGAAGATCCTGAACCTAAGTTCAACTCATGTAAACAAGTGGAAGGCTTAGAGACTGGTTGACTTGTTAAACCCGCTTTTCCTGAACTGCAGCATTTTGTCCAAAGTGTTGCAGATCATGAGACCGTCAGAGCAGGCGGCACCTCCATGAAGCATTGCAAGAAGCAAAGCCCACTCAGTTCTGGCCTGGGTTCACTTTCACATATTTTGAAATATTATTTAACATGATGAAGGGCTTCAAGACATCAGCAGGTAAATTACTGTTTAGAATTGGTATTATTCATTCAAATGGAAGGGAGTGAATCACAATGTAAATGTATAAATCACAAAGAAGCTGTCTTTTTGTGTTTGTGTTTTCACTTACGACGGCCAAATTCATTCTTAGTGACATTGAAAGCTTGCAGTCTGTTGTTAGAGACTTCGAGGCTCAGTCCGTTTCCCAGGAAGATAGATTCATCCTTGCAGGAGTAGGAGTGTCCGATCTTTGCAGCAAACAGATGCACCGAGTCATTCTTTTCACTGTACTTCTGAGTTCCTGAAACATCATGACAAGGAAATTCTCAGGTGCTGATCGGAGATAATATAATGATGAGATGACATTTAAAGCAAACTTGTTGGACTACACTGGACTGAAAAAAGGTTGATAGTTACTGGCATCACATGCTTTTCAGACACATAACAGAGAAAGTCTAAATTAAGCCACAAACACAAACCAGGAAGAAAGCTGACATTTTTTTTATCCTGTTGAGAATGCAGTGAACAAATGCAAAAAGTCCAAAGTCTAATCAGCATGACGGAGTGTCTTCAACTCACCTGTCTTTGTCAAGGGGTAGGACAGATTGAAAGACACAGCATTTAGATAGGCGGTGTTATTAGCAACACTCTGAGGAAACAAAAGAGAATAACAACTCGTTATTATTGCTTTTGTACACATGAAATTCAGAGGCTGATAAAATACTGGAGATGCTAATTAAAAATAAACAAGCTGTTTTTGAAATTAAACTGAAATCCAGGGAATCTACGGTCCAGGATTTCAAATTTTAGTTTATTCTTATTTCTTTACATATTTTTAAAAAATGTATACAGAAGTTTATATTTGGTCTCTCATTCAGAGATAAAAAGTAAAAAATTAGAAGCTGGGATTTTAAGCCCCTCTGCTGGAACAGAACAGAACTTCCCTTTCCACAGCTCTGCAGAGTGACCTGCCCATTGTCCAGGTAACCGTGGTTCACATTTTACCCACATAGCGAGGTGTTGTGAAAGGTTTGTCATCACAACATTCTGTCTGTGTGTTTAGACTGGAGGTCAGAGAGCATTACAACCAGAGCAGCCATTTTTGCCTTGGGTACAGCAAAATAAAATGTGAGTAGACCTACAAAGGCAACACAATCCTTCAAAACTAACAGCTTATTTTTAACGTTTTAGCTATAGGAAATTTGCTTAGATATTTAAGTAAAAGAATAATAGTTATATTTTTGTTATAAGGTTTTAAAATCAAGAAAATCGCAAAATTCTTACATAAATAAATAATTTTTCTTTAACTGATTGTTCAAATTTAATAGAAAATGACATAAAATGACTAAGACCTAACAGGCCCACACCCCCAGTTTAGGCCAACATTCTGTTATCCTCCCATCGGCTGCTACACCAAACGATGACCAGTCCTTCCCCAGGAGTTATCTTAAAACAATTCTCTGTTTTCCTAAAAAAAAAAAAAAGAATGAAAAAAATGTATCTAATCTGTGTTGACAGATTAGGTAGCCACAGCTGTGGCTACTGGTCAGTAGCTTGCCACTATCAGTGTGTGAATGTGTGTGTGAATGACTGAATGTAGTGTGAAACGCTCTGGGGGTTCTCTGGACCCCCAGAGACCCTGGATTTCAGGGTTCTCAAAGAACTATACAAATAAAAGCCATTTACCATTTTCTCATATTAATAATCAGTTGTCCCTAAAGAGGTTTCTCATCAAATAGTCTTATGTCTGTGGAATAATGAGCTTCAGGAACACATTTAACACTAAATCAGCTCAACTAAAGTATAAAATGCACCTGTAGCTCTCTAAACAAGGTTAGTTAATGATAAGGTCAACTGCTCCACACACAGTTCCTGTTTACAGATGTCAAGTTGAGTTCCTCCTCAGCTGACCTGTTACTTCTGGAATCTTTTCTTTCATGAGTTCACGATTCATTTGCTTGACTGAATTCTACTTTACTGAATTGATATCTATTTGACCCCAATGTGTTTCAACCAAACTCCAGAACTGAAGCAGTCAGGAACCTGTTTTTCTTCTCAAGCACAGTGGCTTCACCCAGTAGTATCATCCCTCGTGTTGTTTCTTGTTTGATTGGAACCCAACCAAGCTTCTCACAACAGAGAATGGAGGAATGAAGAAAACCTGCTTACAGTTAGGTCATAGAATCCTTTATCCGGGAAACACAAATAGCACAAAAAATTTGCCTTTTTTCATCATAGTGGAAAGAAATCAGTGTAACCTTTTAAAGCAATTAATTTCTCAATGACATATAAGCAAAGAGCTACCAACTTTTATTCAGACTGGATTATTTAAACCACTGAGTGAATCCCAGAGATCAGTGAGGATAAAGCAGTTTGCTGTAGCTTTGCCTGCGTGTGTTTTTAGAAGCAGTTTGCCAAATGTACTTCCCTTTTTTTAAAGCATCTTTCTCTAATTCGAGTTTCTATGAAATAATCTGTTACAAGTTGGCTTGTCATCATCATTTATTTACATAGATGAACTTCTGTAGTCAAGCTACAATATACACCACCGTAGTGGTGAAGGTTGATTCTCTCAGAAACACCGACTGGTCCACCAACTTTCTGAAAACCAAACCTGATCTTTACAGTACACTCACTACTCCTACTATCTCCATATCTAGGGGTCACAAAAACATTTCCATTTTACGCTAACAGTACTAATATGATTCTAAAGCTGGAAGTGGAGTCTAAAGAGCAAAAAACAAGAGATGTCTTAACAGAGTCTAATGACTTAATGAGACATAAAAATGAAAGAGTAAATATTAAGTACCTTATTGAAGAGGAAGGTGATGAAGCCCTGTTGAAAGGTAAGGGTCAGGTTGGCTTTTGTTTCCTTGCATTCACCACTTGCCGTAGTTTGGTTTGGTTTGATAATGAAGGTTCCATTGCCCTGAAAAAGATGAAAATGATTTTAAAAAATCTTTTTTTTGATTTTGAAGACTTAAATTAATTAAAAAGATTTTAAGCAGTCTTTGTTAGTAATGGTTGATGAAACAAACCTTCTGTGAGGAAAGTTTGATCTTTAGCGCCATCTGAGCCATCAGACAAACCACTCCTTTGTCTTTGGTCAAATTGTAGTTTCCTTCAGTCAGATTGGTAGTTGGAGTAGGTTGAGGTGCTGCTGTAGGAGTGGTTTTAGGAGTCGTGGGTTTAGTCGTGGGTTTAGTCGTGGGTTTAGTCGTGGGTTTAGTCGTGGGTTTAGGAGTCGTGGTATTAGTTACAGATTTAGGAGTACTTATATCTTGAAATGACGCCGCAGAACTCATAGTAGAAGATGGTTTGGATTCATTTGTGTCTTTGGCCAGTGACAGTGCTAAAAAGATAGAAGAAAATAATTTTCAGTTCACCTGACATTTAACCTGCTGAAGCATAAATTGTGAAGTGGCAAACATTTAGATAATGCAGAAACTAGGTTGGCCATAAATTCCCTATGCACACATCATCTTTGTTACAGATTTCTGATTGCATGAGGCCATAAATGTCTGTTATGTTCAGTTGAATAACTTTATCATACAGGTTTTCTTTTACATTCTCACAGAGTATCTGCCTGATGTCTGATCTTGACAGCAGACAGTGAAAGGAGGCAACATTTCTTCTAGACTGTACAATTTACAAAATTGTAATAAAACATGATGAAAAGAGTAAACGATGTACTTTGATTTTGTTTATATCAGCGACAAAATTTCCTGTGTTTATTCAGAATAATGAATGCATTAACTACGTGACAAAGCACATTTATGACAATGTTTTTTAAAGCACAAGATCAGTCTATCTATGGTAGCTGAATTGCTCAAGTTTATGTTGCCACTTTCCTGTGAGGCAGACAAAGATTCTAAGCATAGGAGAAAAGTAAATAGAAATTAGTTCTGCATAACAGACCAAGATGAAAAATGTCAATTCCTTTCTAGAAGATGACTTCACTTATGTTTCATAAGCCTGAGCAATCTGGATAGAGGTGAAATAAAGAACAGCTTACAGTGGACAATTCCATGTTGAATTTGACAGTCAACATGGAATTGTCCACTGTAAGCTGCTCTTTATTTCACTCCTACGACATCAGCAAAACAAGAACACTGATGCAGAAACAAACATCACTCATCTCCCAGCAGTCATGTGACTCAGAGCTGTGACTCCAAACGAAAGACTGCAGAGCTCAGAGTTTTAAACAATCCAGGAAGTCACAGAGGGGTCTGCTATCATCTTAGGCATAAGTTCTTACAGCAAACATATCAAACTCTGCCATACAGTAATGAAACTCCAGCACCAGCTCACTACTCTATAGAATCACACAATATGTCAGGTATTCAATAAAGTAGCAGAATATTCTGGTTTTACCTGTATACCATTCCACCAACTTTCTACTAACTCTTCATATTTGTTTTTGATATTTTTACTCTTTTCTGGCCAAATGGACCCAGAAGTTTCTCCTTACCTGTGAGAGCACAGCAGGCAACAAGGATCAACACAGCAACTCTCTGCATGGTGACAGGTCTTGACTGACGGCCTTGTTAACTGTTCTTCACACCAGCCTGATATGCAAGAAGAGGGAGGCACCTCTTTCCATAAATACACGGCTGAGTCAAGGCAGTGCAACAGCAGAGGAAGCACAAACAGCATCCTTCAAAATAAAAGCAACACCCGTTAAAGTGAGCTGTTTTAAGTTTAATAGCTTTGTTGCCTATTGCAATAAAACTTCTCAAAATTAAGGATGGAAGTGCAGACTAGGTAGAGTTAAAATATCCATTGGTTACCTTTTAGTACATTTTGATTTATTACTTTTGCCAGTTTCAAGTTACGGCAGTGACTTTTGTAGGCTTTTCAGTCACACACTCACACTCTCTTCCAAATATTGTTCTTAACTTTACTTACTAAGCGTTTTGCTGTAAGTTATTGTTTGCTGTTTGTCACTGTACCTTGATTACGGTGCAAATGATGGAAACTCAAATCAAATTCTTTGTTTGTATTTGCAATGCAGTTGATTCTCATTCTGATTTACAAAGGGGTACCAACAATTTTGTCCACATGTGTAAAAACTCATCAATTTGATACTTATTTTAAAACAATACACTTAGGTAGACTTAGACTTAGACTTAGAC
>NW_015113807.1:15880-21264 GCF_001443285.1 Poecilia latipinna
AGGTGTGCTTTTCTCATCCTCTGCAGGAAATACAAAAGTATTTAGAGGTAGATCTATAAAGCTCATTATAGTCAAATTTAATTAATGAACTCATACAAAGCATTCTGAGCCACTCCACCTATCCTGTCTTTCAACAAATGCAGCCACTTAATAGTGGATTAGAATACCTAACTTAGCCATAGTAAACAGTGCATATTAGTATTTCAAATTTAGAATGGTGTCTTTAGCTCCTCAAAGTTAGAAACAGATCGATTCCAGTTACAATGCAATCCAGTCAGATTAAGTAAATTATGAAAGGTCCTTTAGTAAAAATCAGTTTGAGTATGAGACAAACTGAATCTTAACTTTGTTCCCCCTCCCTCATTCTGAGCAGGTTTGGGGCCACAAAACATGACATGAAGTCCTCGACTGTACATTATAGAGAGGAAAGTGAGCATGGCAGAGTCAACTGGTGAAGCCACGAGTCTGAGTCCATGTTTTCTCTTTCAATCCACTTGATGGCAAATAAAACAGACTGGGTCCTCTTGAGCAGGTTCAGCTGTTTTACTTCAAACTACAAAAGATACAAATGTAAATTATCCTCAAAAACCAACAAACAGTAACAGAGTCACATGAATCAGGTAAAGACTGTGTACCTTTTAGTACATTTTGATTTATTACTTTTGTCAGTTTCAATTATGGCAGTGACTTTTGTGGGCTTTTCAGTCACACACTCACACTCTCTTCCAACTGCCCAACTCACTTCAGTATCACCAAACCTCAATGGCCATCTAATAAACAATTAAATATGCAAGTTTACTAGAAGGCATTAGAATAGTTTCCAATATTGCAAATCCTTATGCATAAGAGTTTTTTTGACTTGTTAAAATATCATCTTGTACACATTTTAACTTGGAAATTATGGACTTTAAAATTAGATCTCTATAAGATATAAAAACTTAAATTATTATTCAAGTTTTAATAAACTGAAGATAGGGTCCTATGCCCTCATTAAAATTTTAAGTGATAAACCAAACTACAGAACTTTCCTTTTGTTTCTCTCATTATAGACACTCATCAATCTGAGTTTACAGCTGTTGTTTTGCAGACTAATAAAAAACGCTCATTAAAATCCATGAAGTTCTGGGTTACTCTAGAAGGTAAGACATATTTTTACTACCTCTATCAAGTTTCTCTTTTAGTGATATCTAAAAAAGAGTAAAAATGTACATATTGCTATGATGTAATAGTGTAATTTTAAATGTTATGTTTTTATTAGCTGAAAGTGGAAAATCATGTTTCACCTAGGGCTACATTTTCTAAAATAAATGGGCTTTTCAATAATATTTTCATTTATCAAATGGGTCTGTACATATTACAGTAAGGTGTTATGTGTCATATTGAGGAGCTTTTATTTTGACAGTGCAGAAAAGGAAGTTCCTCTGCTCATTCTGAAGTTCCAAAAACATCTGAAACTCTTCAACAGACAGCAATATTGAAGAATCGAAACCAGAGTGAGAGCAAAAAGGGCAGGAGGAGAAGCTTTCAATGAAATGAAAGTGGACTGAATAAACCAGAAGGTTTCTCTGGTCTCCTCACATGATTTCCCCACTGTGCTATTCAAAAATATCAAGCAGCAACACACACTTTCAGCTGGAGGAAGGGTGTGTGTTAGTGTTAAAACTCTGCTCCTTTATGTTCGAAGGCTCGAGCTAACAGTCAGCCATGATGAACTTTTGTTGCGTCAGAACTAGAGTGTGATCAGTTTTAAACATCTCTTCAAATCTTGAGGTCTTATGACTTATGTCAGTTTATGTTGCTAAGTATTATTTATGGAAGATGTTTTTCACATTATTATCTTATGGGTGGTTGAATGCAGTTGTTAAAGGGAGGATTTTGCATGAGATTGTGGTACCAATCCTGCAGGTTGTCAGTGTAGCAGCAAGTTATTCAAAGAAATGTAGCTAGTACTGGGCAGCAGCTGCAGTTCTCTCAGCAGTGTCTCTGTAACAGTTGAACAGTTTAACAAATGTAATTCCAGTAACAGTAGCAGAAGTAATGTTAGTATTATCTGTATCAGAACTAAAAGACTGCATGTAGCACTTTTCTGCAATTTGGATTTTATTCAGCTGACAAAACTTGAAGGATATTTTCTGACATCATGTGACACAAAAAGAGGAAGTAGGGTTTTTTAACCACACATTGTGACAGAGTTTAACGTTTGTCCTGCTGTCGCTGTCAAACCTGTTCTCAGCTCAGTCTTATGACTGGCTGAACATCCTGTCTGTCAGATGTGCAATCTCTAACACAAGTACTAACAAGTCAGGCTTTTGTCTCCATGGGTTTCATTTGTTTATTTGGTATTTTCAGAAGCGGAAGTAAAATCTGACCTCACAGAAACCTCTCTGGAGATTTCAGATTTGAGCAATAGAAATATATGATGAATATCTTAAGTACATTTATGGCCTTAGTAGGCCATGTGAGTTTTTACATAGTTACAAAGTAGAGAAATTAGGATCAATTTAGATTAATGAAACTTAAATAATGTTAAGCTTTAAAAACTCTAAAGGTCAAACACATTTTTCTTTGTAATTTTTGTGTGTTAATCTTCATCTTAAAAACTTAGGACAAGTTTTACTAGCCTGACCATTGCCTTCCTGTGCAATTCCGCTCAAAAAGGTTCTCGCTTCCAGGACAGTCTGGTCTTTCTCCCCCTGACCCAGATTGTCTCCGGTTGATTTTCTACCAGGGGCCAAACAGCGAACAGAAGAAGAACATATGAACGATGACGTTGATTTTCTGCGCTGTTTTAGAATTGTAGTTTTCTTGTTCTGTTTGCAATGGCAGCAGAGGAAGTGAAGAATCTGTTCAGTCCGTGTTGGCCACGCTTCCAAATATTAAATTAACATGAACAGCCACCTCACAGAGGAGGATGGCTGTTTACAGCGCAGAACATTTCTGGTAAGCTCCTTAGCATCAAGCTAGCGCATACACTGTAGATGCAAACATTGTATTTAATTGAAAACAGTAAGTCATCTCATCAAATTAGTATCAATACTCACTTTTCGTAAGTTACTTGGACTTTGTGGAGGAAATGTCTCACCAACTCACTCTGCATGAGCTGGGTTAATTTTTGATAATTGTGCTTTTTCTGTTTTGGAATGCACTTTAACAATACTGCATCCAACAAAGTGCTTTTTTTTTCTTTCCATGCTATTTTCTACTTCTCCCCTCACTACATTTCAGTGGGAAATATTGAACACTTTACAAAACTGTAACACTTCAGCTTACAAATGTGATTTACCATGGAAAAGTCTGGACCAAATGCCTTATTCTCATATAACTTGTAATGTCAAGTTATATGAGAACGGGCCTAGGAATGCCTTGGGATTCCCCTGTAGGAGATGGAACAAATGGCTGGGGAGAGGGAAGTTTGGCCATCCTTACTTAGGTTGCTACCCCACAACCCAACTCCAGAAACAAGATAAGGTTTTTGAGGTAATGAGTTTGCATAATTTTCTTAAGTATGGTCAACTAATTAAATTCTACAGTGTATGTCATGGGCAAACATTAGCAATTCGGTAAAATTTAAAACCTCAACACAGTCCAACCTCCAAAAAGCAATCGTTTCTCAACAGCCAAGAGCCCAGATTCTCTGGACAAAGCAAAGTGTAGCTCAAGCTGGTTTTTAACAGGCTACATTACTACTGACAGAAGTTTTGAAAATGCAGCACCTCTTGCAGACGAAGAAGTGCTGCAAGAGGACGACTTAAGTTCCTGGACTCTTCCAGCCTGAGCAAAGAAAAGGTAAAGAAGAGATTTGAGTGTTAGGCTTGATTTGAGATGGAAGACTTGCAATGATGTGGTGAGGAGATATTGGCTCTGACAAAAATCAAAAGGATGAGATATTTTGGACATGTGCAGAGGAGGGATGGTGGATTAACTAGAGGGAATAAGTGGAGATTGGAGCAGAACAGAGAAAAAATTAAGAGAATACAAGATAACACCCTTGAAGTCTGCTTTAGCACCTGCAGTGAATAAATAAGACAGAGAACTGAGAAACCACAGAAACAAACAGCATAACAACAACAGAGTCACTGGAAAGTACAGAGTATTAACTAAGTTGTAACCAAAGATATATTTGGTGACAACTGCAGTTCAACACAGAATGGGTAGTAAACACATGAATCCAAACAAGTATTTATGACCTTTCATTTTTTAACAGTTCGGGATGTTACAACTCATTTTATTCATATTATTAAGATTTTATTTGATATATCAACATAAAGTAGAGCATAATAGTGGATCATTATTGCCACCAAATAAAATCAAAAAGATACATTATTAAATAAAGACCATTTAAGTATGATTTACTCTCTGTATAAATCTGGATGTGAGACCTAAGGGACTCATTACTTTTATTTGTGCATTTTATAAACATGCATCATTTCCACTACCTCATCAGTTATGTACTATCCTGGGTTAATCTATCTAAGCAACTACTTCTAAGTTTGTTTGTGTAAAAAAAGGACAGAATGTGGAATAAGTTCAAGGAATGTATAGGGTGAGTGCTAAAAGGATCCAGAATAAGTTGAACATGTTGGCCTAAATATGTTGCATTATTCCTATTACCTAAAAAAATATGATGTTTGTGATACGCCAAAACTCATAATTACTACAAAAATGTACATCTTTTGTTATATTTTTCACCCATGGAGGTTGGAATTTTTTCACCGATGGGTAGATGACGCATAATGGTAAATTCTGTACTGGAGTCTACAGAGTAAACACAGGAAGGCTAACTTTACTTGAGTAACTTTACCTCATATTGCATTTGACTGGTGTGATTTTAGAAAATGCCACACTGTGTCACTATCGATCGATTTCAAAGAGTGTTACTAATCATTGTTTTGGCTGGAGGAGCCAGACAGTGAGACCATTCCACATCATTTACCCAGAATGAATTGTAGCGTGAACAAGATGGTGACATTCCTGTGACAATATTTTATTAAAATTTTTAAAAACTAAATAACCTACAGTATTATTACTGTATTGTTTTTACATCTAAATTCCCCAAAATATTATAAAAATAGACCTTGTATTTCCCAAATAAGGTCTATTTTTATAATTAACTAATCGTGGATCCCTTTAAAGTAAGTAGGATGTCGTGTTTTTAGGAACAATCCCATCGAGAACTTCCAGCTCTAAAGCCCCGCCTTTAGTGACGACAGCAGTAAGAGGAAGCTGTGCAATACCATAAAAGGAAAATTTCTGCGCATGCGTAGTTGTGTGAGTTTTGTTTGAAGTGAATTGCTGCTTGGAACTGCCCTACAAGCTGCATTTTTTTTTTTTTTTTTTTTTTTTTTTTTTAAAAACAATTTTTTACATTTTCGCAGGGGGGTTTG
>NW_015113807.1:24783-71995 GCF_001443285.1 Poecilia latipinna
TTTTTTTTTTTTTTTTTTTTTTTTTTTTTTACAACACATCTTTGTAGTTTGCTCAGGTGTGTTTGGCGCTTCTATGCATCGCAGAGACGATGTTAGGCCATCATTATCAAAATGCGGACAAGTCGCAGCAACTAGTCAACTATGTGGAGGATTACCTGGAATGTGTGGAGTCCCTGCCTCTGGACATACAAAGAAATGTTTCTCTGCTTCGAGAAATTGATGCAAAGTATCAAGGTATCGTGTCTGCATGTTTTCGCTTTTGGTCCAGTTACGGGGGTAGAATCGGGAAGCATTGACAGCTGAGTGGAAAGGTTTGTTGAAATGGAGGAGCAGGCGCGAACCTTGCGTTCCCATTTTGTGAGAAGCTTGCCGTCCTTGCTTCTCCCCACTCTGATAAACAGTACTGTTTTGCGTTAGATGTGGCCAAACACACACCACGAAGCAAATGCTTCAGAAACAAGCACCAAATCCGCCAGCGGGAATATGTTTGTGTCCTATTGCTGTGCTACACCAGACCTCATAAACTGGAGACGGTATTTAACATTCGTTTATCGCGGCTCGCACATATAAAAGCTACGAGAAGGAGCTATATTTATCTAGAAACACCTTTCGTCAGTTGCAAAATCGGCTCAAGTATATTGCAGGAATCACGGCTGTGTAATCGAAAAATACAAACTTTCTAAGTAGAAATCCGTAATCCTGAACGCCATAAAGCTACCGGGAAGATTATCACTGAAAACAACGTTTAAACTTAAAATGTGTATAAAAAAATATAGCTTTGATGTTTCAAGTAATGCCGAAGTTAGAAACACACACTGTAGACGGGTGTGATGCTTATGAATGTATTAATTTCCCAGCGTAATCTCTTCTATGACGGTATTTACTACAATCTACAGTCTTCATCATGTGATCTGGTCCTTAAGTCTATGTAGGGGCAACCGCTAGTGCACTTCTTATTTGCTGCGAAACATTAGGCTCTTAATTTCAATAACAACGAGACAGGGAGGGCCAACATGGCTAAGGTGTTGCTTCATCACTGCAGACTGGTGAATACAAAGCACACATTACAGGAAACGGAGCCTCAGTCGTCATTGTTGCTTTGAGTCCAGGCAGGGTGCCGAGCAGACTCTACACAGAAACGTCCCCAAACGGCGCGTGTCGGGACGGATACCAACACACCGGATTGATTGTGATGGCTTATAAATCTTCGGGGACTTGAACATTTCCAACTCTCTTCTCCGTTTGCTCCTTCTATGAACCGCAGAGCAGGACAGGCTCTCCTAAACATCCCCCCACCCCCTCACAGCATCTGGGTGCCGTCATTTCCTGTAGGCAGGGAATTCATTGCGGTTCAGCCCTCCTTCTTTTCTTATTTGACCGTTCTTACTGGTAAAGTCCAGCTCCGGGTTGTCCCGTGTGTGGATGAATCTAGAGAAAATCCCCTGAAACTATTCTTCCATCTGTTGACTCCCAGGGTCCCACTTCATATGGGGACCAATGAAGACCTCTGTTTCTAATGTTGCCTCTAGAATATTTACTGAACTGTGAATGAAATATCTGCATACGGAAATTTACATTTTAGAACAACTGAAAACTTTGTTTTAATTTAGTCTAGGGTGATAACAAAGGTGTTTTAATGGAATGAAAGGTGTGCATAGTTATTCTGTAAATTCAGATTTTGGAGGTTGAGTATTGTTGCAAAAATAGACGCCCTCCTTACTTGGCAAGACCCATGTAGCTAACTGTGACCTTCATGGCTCAGGAGGTACTAGGTACTATTGCTCTTCTATGCAGTTCTGCTTGATTCACATTTCCCTTCAGTAGTCCATCTGGGATTTGTCCCATTTAGCTAAATTTCTTAGGATACATTTTATTGTTATTGTTTCAAATTTCTTTGTTTTGGCTAGAAAAGGCCTAATCCCTAATAAACAACTGTAAACCTGGTAAGATGTTCAAACATTCACATTAATTTGTATACTTGTCTTTTGCAGAGGTGCTGAAGGAGGTGGATGAAGTGTTTGAGAAATACAAAGGTGAACAGGACTCGGCTCAGAGAAAGCGGCTGCAGATCCAGCTGCAGAGGGCACTGATCCTCAGCCAGGAGCTGGGAGATGAGAAAATCCACGTAGTGACTCAGATGACCGAGCTGGTGGAAAACCGTTCCCGCCAGATGGACTCTCACTCACTCTGCCTCCAAGAGCCCAGCGAAGCTGAGCGGCTCACCACGGAGCGACGGTCCAGCATCCAGGAGTCCCCGGCCCCTGAACGTACCTCCAACCGGCGCCCGAGACGCCAGCGGAACAGTGAGAGCCGCGACTCCACCCACCTGTCTAACGGCTCCCTGGTGGATGATCCCGTGGATGAACTGCCCCTGCCCCCACCACGAGAAAAGAAGTCTAAGTCTTCAAAGAAGAAAAAACGCAAATCCAAGCAGGAGCGAGATGCCTCGCCAGTGGACTTCACCATCGACCCCAATGAGCCCACCTACTGTCTGTGTGAGCAGGTCTCTTACGGGGAGATGATCGGCTGCGATAACGACCAGTGCCACATTGAGTGGTTCCACTTCTCTTGTGTGGGTCTCACCTACAAGCCCAAGGGAAAATGGTACTGTCCCAAATGCAGAGGAGACAATGAAAAGACAATGGACAAAAGCCTGGACAAGAACAGAAAAGATCGCAGGTCCAGGTAGTGACTCACCTGGAAATCGTCTCCATCCTGAGGAAAGAACAGGTTCTGCTTCAGGAGCACAAATGAATAATTAGCTGCAGCACTTAGAAATCAAGAACTTGGATTAATGAACTGGTTCCTGCAGGCTGCTGGGAGCCAAGCGGCTTTATATGAAGTTGCCCTCTTCCACACAATTGCTGTTTATAAGATTTATTTTAGATTCAAGATTTGTTTTAATTTGAAGACAATGACAGCTTCCTTAGACTAACTTAAACCTTGTTGCTCTGGACTATTCCTGTGAAGAAAGATAATCCAGTTATTAAGTTTTGGCCGCATTTTTTTCTGTGAGGATTTTTAATAAGTTCTACCTGATCAGAATCTGTGTTGAACTCTCCTCATACATTGAATTCTAAAAGATAGCCTTAAAAGTTAAGTATGTTCATCAGAGACTCAGAATTTCATTTGGGAAAAGATTGTTGATGGGAGATTGATATAAAGTTGTTTGTGTTTTCACCATTATGTATTTTTGTTTTATACCCATTAAAACAATCAGTGGTCACTAACTTACCATTCACTTTTCATTTGCTGGGAAAAATCCCAGAGGAACCATTCTCCTAGAGTACTAAAGCTGTGCTGCTGATGCATGTTGGAATCAGTCTCCTCTTATGACTTGTAACTTAAATACAATTTTGTTAATCTTTCGATAAGAAATAATTTCTCTGTAGTTTCAATACTGAGAATTTGATGAGGTTCCCATTTGCTTTTAAAACTTTAAGAGATAAATGTTTTCAGGGAATTTTGACATTTTAATCATATTGCAAATTCTTTGACCGGTGAAAGAATAAATATTACTTTCATACTGTAAGTTTTTTATTTTACTTCTATGCCATATGCTCGGTTTCAATTTAGTTATCCATCTAGCATCAATTCACAGCAAATGTGGAACTTTACAAGTCATTTTTTCAATTGACTGAATTTAAATAATTTCAATTCAGTCATACATGCATTTCAATTAATACTTATCAAACAGTATGTTACGCTCAGTTTGTTATTCAAATTAGTTAAAGTTTCTAAGGAAACCCAGTAAAGCTTTGAGTCGTTGACCTGCAGCATTCATTCCTTCAGGAATAACACAGTGACAACAATCACTTGCTTTGTGTTGAGTTTTCAGCAATCCCTCCTACAGAGCATGCATGGAGCAATCCTCCCGTGGTCTTAATTTGGACCCTTCTAGTTTTTTTTCTCTATGCGTTTCGAGGTTGTTTTTTGTGTGTCCCGGAAACTAATGGTCTGACGTACAACCTTCCCTGCTGTCCGACCATAATGTTTTGCCACACTACTCCAAAGACCGTGGGAGGCTTAACAGGAAGAAAACCTCCAGCAGAACCAGACAGACCAGAATGCACAAGAAACGGTTTTAGTTCAAATTAGTTTTAATTTGTTAACCCTTCAGAATCCATCATCTACTTTGTTCTGTTTTGGGGACTTCTCTCCCCAGAAACAGTGGATCCTTAAGGAAACTATTAAAACCACTGAAAAAAAATCTAAGATTAAAGTCAGAAATCTTTATCTTTAGTGGCCCTAATCTTCTGCCGTAGATTCTAGTGGGTTACTGTATGAGAACAGAAGCAGAGTTCTGATTAAAGTCTTAATAATATGGAAAAAATAATATATTTTTTAAGCTGGATCTTAACTGGGTTGCAAGCTTCGACCTGCAAAGATGAGTTGTAGACAAACCAACAGTTTGTAATTTATTAAAACAAGCATTAGTCTCAAACAGAAAGTTGAATGGCTTCAAGAGATATTATCCTAAAGATCTCTGGAAAGCCTTACTTAAAGCTAATGCATTTTAGCAAAAGCTGCTCTTTCTTTGATTGTGAGTTAACTAGTGGTCAAACAAAAGAAAGTAATGTTACATTAATGACCTGGAGAGAAACAACAGGGATTGTTCTGTTCCAATGTAAGGAAATCATGGAGAACAAATAAAATGGTTATTGTCTGTAGTTTTGATTTTCATTAACATGTCAGAACATTGAATAAAGTTCGTGTTCCCCACTGCTAGGAGAGTTCTTAAAATAAAATCAAATTTCATCTGATCACTCTACAAAGCAACAACCACAAAATCAATTTTATTGCCAAAAACTGAATTTTTGTTGTAATTTATGAAAGATAAAACATTAAGCAAAAAACTTACATTAGTTGGATTTAAAATCTTTAAATTAGGAAGATTTAATGAGAAATGTGTTGTATTTGTATTTTAACAGCTGTCTAAATTAACATCACTGATGTCTCCTACTCCATGCATGAAGCCGTTGGTGAACTGGAGAGCTCCTTCAGCGGCAGACTGCTGCATCCTGGGTGCACTAAAGAGCGTTATCGGAAATCCTCCCTCCCAGCAGCTGCTACAATCTAGATCCATCACTGCTCTCAATGTGTTTACGTTATTGGAATTTGTTCAATCATTTGCAGTTTTACTCATTTTAATGACATTTCTGCTATTATTGCATCTCAGTTTCTGCACTGCACTGATATACTGCATTATAAACAGTGTGTTTACTTTTTAATATAAAATACACATGAAAATTATGTAAATTTATAAAAAGTTATACTCAGATCCACATCTCTTGGGTTGGAGTACACCATTTCCATCTCTGAGAACTATACACTGTTTTTTTGTTATATTGTACAGTATATTAATTCTGAATTTTGATATATTTTTAACACTTTTTGAACTTTTGTGTGAACCTGCATAGCTCAATGCCCGTGTTACACCTGCGTTTCCCCAGTGTGGGGCAATAAAAGACATTTTTATGCTATTAAGCTAAGCTGCAGCAGCAGTGAGTCTGTCTTTAAAAATAAACAAGCAGTTGACAAAACGTGGGTTTATTTATATATATAAACATTTCCAGATTCACAATTTATAAAGAAAACAGGAAAATGATGAGTAATATTTTCTGTTGCATAAAAATGTCTATTCTTTAAGAAAGTCACACAGCACCTTAAAGTAACAGCGGAACACTAGTTTAGAACCAACATTAATGTGTTCAGTGAGTAACGCGAGACTGAAAACATGGCAGTGACAGCAAGTGTGAGCAGATGAAGCTCTGCCTTGATGGAGGACGAACAGCCTGCTCAGCTGACCGGAGCAGGAACACCAGTGATGGGGTGAGTTTATGGCAGCAGAGTGTCCCATGCCACTGCAGCTGATTGTGAAATCATCTGCAGCACAACCGCAGCTGCAGCTGCATCAGCAGCAAGTTTGGAGTTCAAGCATGTGACAGCTTCTGCTCTAGTCGTCATCCTTTCCTCCAGTTTTGCTCAGCTGTTCATGGACATGAGGGAAAATAATGAGGTCAATTATGAAAATATAATCGGTTAAGAAACTAGTTGTACTTACATGCTGGAGGTTGGTCAAGCAGTCATTTTAAAAGGAACAGAAAAGGAAAAAGTCAACATGAATGAGAGCTCAAAAAGTCTTCAGTTTGGCCATCTAGTGGAAAAATACGGTACTGCATATACCTTAATCACATCAACCCAGTTCCAGCCTCTTGGCAGCTCCCCTTTATGGTCTGAAAGCATTAAGAATACTTTAGGAGTGGACTAAAGAATAAAGACATAGGAAATATGTGAAAAATAACTATTACCTTGGTTGTACAGCTTAAACCCTAAACTACAGTTAAGAGTCGGGGGAAAAGTCTGAATGCACATTGTTTTGCTTGCCAATATTGAATGTATTCTAAACAGAACTTAAAAATCATCTTCAGTTTCCTTTCCAAAGCAATAGCACTTTTTCTGTTTGACACTGAATGCACCATAAGCAGAAGTGGGAATGTATCATTATCATTGTTATAATATTATTCCGCATTAGTTCAGTACTAATTGCATTTTGCCACTTTACAAACCTACTACATAAACTCATGGCAGCTCTGAAGCAGCTGCAGAGATCTACAGCTCAGGTGGGACTGCAGTTGTCAGGACAACGAACGGTGATGCTGTCCACGATTCAAGCTGGGATGGTTTACATCAAAACGTGAATATATGTTAGAATGGCCTAGCCCAAGTCCAGACTTGCCTAAATCCAACTGAGAATCTGTGGCAGGAACTAAAAAATGATGTGAACAGATTTTTTCCATCCAATCTGACTTCTCCAGATTTTTCAAAAAAAAAAAGTAAAGATTTCAGTCTGTGGATGTGTAAAGGCAGACTCAGTAACACTGAATACATGGACAACAGACTTTTCTGATTTTTATCTGTAGTTACATTTTTATGCACTACATCATTTTAGAGTTGCTCAGAACTAGCTTTCATCAGTTACTCATTGCATTATTATTCATTTCCATATAAAACATGAGCGAATGTGCCACCTGTTCTGTTGATCATTCTTCTTTTCTGTGCTTTTGTGAGTTGTTCCTTCTTTTCTCTCTTCTTTGCTGCAGAGGGAGTCGTCACCTCAGTGTTGGATGTCAGGGTCTGCTACACACATAAACATTAATGTGCTATTTTTATAAAACCCCAACAGATTATATTTGGAATCTTACCATATGACGTTTGAAAAAAAACTATGCAACAAAAAAGCAAGGTTGGGAAAATGTTATCTGCTTCCTAAACTGCCTTTGCAATTCAAAAAAATGGATAAAAAACTCAAACATCTCGAATAAGTGAGCAGGTTTACTGGAACACAATCCCTGCTGCAGTCACTCTTAGAAAAACAGCAGAGGGATGAAGTTTAAGCACACTGACCACAGCATTCACAACAGGCCTGTGGTTCTCCATGAGCTCCTCCTGGTTCTCCTTTGCCCACTCAAACAGAGTGTACATCATGGCAGAGCCCAGGTTGGCCTCCACCTGCTGCTCCAGCTTCGACAGGATGAGTTGCTTTGTTTCTGCAGAGCTGTTAGCAAAAACAAACAACAGCAGACCGTCTCCTACAGTACTTTACTAGGATTTTATGTGGTAAACCAATAGATAGTAGTGATCGTAGGAACAAGGAAGGAACATGATGAGTGGTTTTAAAATAAATCATAAATAAAGATCTGAAGTGAGCGTGACAGGGAAGCACCCTGACCGGTGGGTATGACTAGAAGAGAGTGATGTCAACAGTCCATCTACTGGTTGAACTGGTTCTTGCGGTCTGCTCAGAGCTGTTCCATAGTGGAACATGAACATGACTACTATCAAAGCGGTTTTCTTTGACTGAACCCCACTGCTTGCAGCTTACATCCTGTTGTTGAAAAAGGCATCCAGGGAGATTTGTGGAGCCGTCTCTGGATACCTGTCCGGCCAGCTGATGTCCAGAATAAATGCTTTTGTGTCCTCAAGGTCTCCAACCTGTTACACAATATTCAACCAAAACGCCAAAGGTAATAATCAGGAAATGGACCATAGAAATTTCAACAAATTTGCTATGATTTGTCTGTCTAACCAAAGGTTTCTGCACTGGAACAAATGTTGTATTTCGTGACTCCAATATACACTATGTTCACAAATTGTGTTGGTATACTGAAGAATAAAATAACTAAAAATGTATACATATTGCATGTAATGCATATTAACATTTGGACTAAATCCATGGTTCTGATGTTTGAGATGGTTTGTTTCACCGGTGGATGCGCTCTTGGACATCCTGAAGTCTTCTTCTTTACTTCTTACCACGAGTTTTCTTACAAGTGAGGTCACTTTGAAGCAAAGCAATGATGGTTGCACACTTTTCTTTGAAGGCAACCGTTACTAAGAAAAGACAACAATGATTTCAAGAACATCTATTTAGGGATGAACCGATAAATTGGTCCTGATTTCCTTGATTTTAGGAGGTCAGTGTGAGACTGATCTTAACCATCAGTTCTTCTTGCTCTCTGCAATGGTCTGAACGTCAGCCACTGTTTTCTTCTGCTCTGCCATGAGGCAGAGCTGAGGTCTGCGGTTAACAACAGTCACCCCACTGTTGGTGATTTTGCTAAAATATTTAGCTACTTTTCAGAAAAAAAAAAAAAAAAAAAATCGGCAGGTCAGGCTTTTCAAAGGTCAATGATCAGCCAGAAATTTGTCATTGGTGCACCCCTAAATCTGTTTATTCTGCAGCACATAGTCTTACTAGGTAGTCAAAACAAAATTTCACCAGGGTTTTGTTTATGTGCTGGTGATATAACTATAAATGAGTGAAGATTGCTAATCATTTTTTGCTTCTTGAAGCTTAAAAAGCTGCACAATAACAAATATACATCAAAACATGCTGAACAATAACCTGAAGGTGTTCTGAATTGCCAGTACTTGAACTAAAGTTGCAGAGCTTATAAAGTACAACATTTGAGTCACTGAGAGTGCAGGAGCCAGTGAAGGGAACAGAGCAGAGGATGGTACCCACCCTGAACTGGAAGGAAACTGGACTGATCTCCTTGAAGCACTCATCTCCTTCATAGATGGAGCGAAGAGCTTCCAGCTCCATCTTGGAGAAAAAATAGGACAATAATTTTATATCATATCTGCAGCAGAGCAGATAATCTGAAAATGTGACTTTTTTTTTTACCAAAACAGCAACACAATGTTGCAGAATAATAATGTTGAAACACGACTCATGTTTCTGTAGATGTCGAATTACGGTAAATGCCAGCAGCAATCTGCCCTTAACTTCATTAACAAAGGTGATAACGTCCTGTGGTAGACCTTTTCTGGCTAGTTCTAATCAGCAGAGCTTTGCTAACAGCTAACCTGTTTGCTTTCTGACGCTCCACTGTATTTGTACAGTTTTAGCATCTAGCTGCTAACAGCAGCTAGCCTCCAGCTGCTTCATACCTCCTGATCCTCGTTAGCTGTCATGTTGCTCCTTCGGCTTCTACGTCATATGGTCCACGCGCACAGTTTCACTCTATAATAGATTCAGTTAGCAACACATTGCAGTCTTTACACCGTCACTAGTAACCGTATCTGATAATGTTAGAACTTCCCAAGCCGGGTGCAATCAGGAGACCCACATGACAGCGCACGCATGCGTAGTTGAATGCACATGGCTGGGACGTCGAGTTTTACCACAAAAATAGAGAAATGGATTTTACGCCACTATTTCAGACCTGTGAGAACACTGTTGCAGTAATCAATGCGACTAAAGATAAATGCATGGATGAGTTTCTCTAGATCTTATTGGGACATTAGTCCTCTAATCCTGGAAATGTTCTTCTGGTGATAAAAGGCCGACTTTGAAACTGCATGACCTAAACATAGACACCAGATGGCGCTAAAAGCTTTAATTTAAAGTGGTCATGTTCAGAAAGCCTGGACTAATTAATGCGCAGAAATTTAACAATTATTTAAAGTCAACAATGCAACTTTCTCAAAATAGTTGCTGATATTTAAGTTGTTTTTAAATGTGGCAATTAATTTAATTGATTTCAAGCAAGAAGTACAAATTGTTTCATTGACATAAAACGGATACAATGTTTGTTATGAAATACACTTTGTTTGATCAGCTGTGAACAGCTATTTTTGAGTTCAGCCATGGATTCTCTGTCAGACTGAACTCTGGGCTTTGACTAGGCCACTCCAGAACAACCACCTTGTTGTCTTCAAACCATCTGTGTACAGCTTTAGCTGGACGCTTTGGCTCGTTGTCTTGTTTTAAATAAATATTATCTTAAGTTGTAGTTCTCCATTAGAAGATAGGAACTAATTGTTCATAAGAATTTCTCTAAATTTTGCATTCATTTTACCTTCTACCTTTACAAACCTTTCACCTGGTAAAAAATGTTCCAGTGACATGATGATGATCTTTGCAGTGGAGATGTTCTGCTTGTATTTGATGTTCATCAAACATTGTCTGATCACCAAAAAGCTTCATTTTGGTCTCAAAAGACCAGAGAACTTTCTTCTGTTGGATCATGGAGTTTCCTTAAGATTGGAACTGACTTTTCTTTAACAGTGACTTCCTTAATGCTTCCCTCCCATAATGCTTTGACTCAAGAGATTTCAAACCAACTGAATTTGCCCTGACCTTCCAACTTTAAAATAATTCAGTTTGCTCTGCATGTCCACCAGATAATAGGTCAACATTCAATGACTATTTCTTTATTTTTCCATTTCAGAGGCACCAGTTTCTAGCAATGTCATATATGGCTGTTTTCTGTTCAATCAGAGAACACACTGGATGTTGTTTGACTCTGAGAAGTGCTCCAAATCTTTGCCATCTCTTTCATGCAGTCTCAGTGGAACCCCTTCCCACCCATTTATGGTATGTACAATTATCCTTCCCTGCTCACAGTCTTCCTCATCAACCAGCTCCTTAACTCTAGATTCCCAGTGTGCCTTTGCTCCTCCTCCTCTTCCTGTAATCCCAAACCCATTGACCTGGAGATACATCACTTAGACAGCCAAGGTTGCCAGATTTCTACCAGGGAGTCAGGATGGTCTACAATAATTTAAACTACCTCGCCTGTTCTGTTTCCAGCTGCAGAAATCTGCAACTTTGCTTCATTTGAGGTGACAATCATGACAAAAACTCCTTCCCCACTGGTTGACATCTCAGGTGGACTGATTAGCAAATCACCTCACTCCACCCATTGCAATAAATGTCCTTTCATCCGTGCTTTAGAATAATCTCGGAAAAGAGTTTGTAATTTTATTTTTAATCTGGTTTACAGAAGGATTTGGCCTAGGCAAAGAAATGATTCCTGACTCTACAAATCAGTCATAAACCTCCAGCTTCACCTTTAGAACTCAATACAATTGACTTTCTCCTGACCAAGGCAGTTAAAAAGGGTTTTATGATAGGCATATTCAGCAACCCACCTTCTTCTGTCAACTCTGTCAGTACAATAGTGTCAGCAAATACTCAGTCAAAAAGAGTTCCAATTAAAGACCTGTTAGCTCCACACAGTTCAGATACTCCTAGTATTAACAGCATCATTAAGTTAATGACTTTTCTTATCATAAGCAGATATTGATCATGCCATCACTATCATCCATTTGGCAGATCATGCTGTCTCTCCAAAGTAGACTTCACCAGCACTTTTATCCATTCACCCAGACATCTGGCACTTCTTCCAAGTTTTTTGGAGGGGTGCCTAGTACTTTTCAGAGTGAGTTAATTTTGTCTAATGCATCCTTAGATGTATTTTAATTGTCTTCTTAATGTTTGATGCTATTTCAAAAGCATCTGGAACTGAAGCACCAAACTTCGAGAAGATTGTGTTGACAGTGGCAGGAGTTCATCCTGTAATCGGTGGGTTGCTGGCTTGATTCCTGCTCTGTCCATCTTCAATGAAGAAAAAAAGGCAACTTATATTATACTATTAAAAAAAATCTGTATCTAGACACTCTGGACACCAAAAGCTTGTTTTTTTTTTTCAATAACAATAAACATATCCTCTTTTGATTTTTTTTTCATTAAGGTACAGCAAAAACAGGCAGATGAGAGGAATATTGGAAAAAAAAAATATTGATGTAGAGCATACATGTGCGCAGTAGATAAAAGCATCAGGCATCTGAAGAAAAATGTTTTACAACTTTTTGTGAACGTGTAACTTCCCCTGGGGTTTTTCTGGTTCTACTAGTAGCAACTCATACACATATATATATAAAAAGAATAGATGGGCTTTGTAGTGACTAAAGATGAAATTTTCTTCAACAAAATTTCATCTTGTTGAAGAAAGTCCTGACTACAGTAGAAAGGAGATTTTTAGAGAGAAGAATACACATTTTCTGGATACTTGGACATTGACCTTGTTGCTCTAAAGCCACTTTGTGGCTAATTTGGTGCTACGGTTATTAGAGTAAAACAGAATGTACTCCTGGATCAGTGCTGATCAGAGAATACACTCTTTTTTGAGTGCATTCTCTGTTCTCTCAATCTTAATTGTGACAAATGGCACAAGAGCCAGATTCTGGTTCTGGTTCTGCTGGAGGTTTCTTCCTGTCAAAGGGGAGTTTTTTCTCTCTACCATTGCTACATGCATGCTCAGCTTGAGGGATTGCTGTAAAGTCAATGATACAATGTAAGTGATTGTCCACTGTACCAACATAGTCAACCAGGAGTGAATGCCAGATAATCTTATTTAAGCAAAACTGAACTTGTCTGCATTATTTGATAACTATGATTAATTAGCATGGGTATATGATTATTATTAATTTTTTTAAAGGTTTTATTGACTCTAGTGACCAATATTAGATAGTGAATTGATAGGAAAGTGTGTAATGAGAGAGGAGGAAGACATGCAGCAGAGGTCATCAGGCCAGGACTCAAATCTGTGACATCAAGGATCAGAGCCTATTATTAACCAATTATCCACAACTGTTATTTTACATATTTCCAAAGTGATGATCGAAAAACTGGTTCAGGCATCTAATGTAAACTTGATAGCAGGACATGAAAACAAGATGTCTTAAAGCTGCAGTATGTAACTTTTATAGAAAATATTTGTTGAAGTTGTCACCATGTTCTGACAGTACTCCCAGTGCTAACTAAAAACAACCAATCAGAGCCTGAAGGTGCTGGCAGTCACAATCTCATGTGGCGCTGCTCACACCCCTCCAGTATCTGCCAAGGCAGATACTGTTTAGGCTAGTTAGCATAGCCTAAACAGCAATATTTTCACAGATTATCTCTCTCACTACATACTGTCAAGACATGGTGACAGTTTTAACAAATATGTAAAAAAACATATTCTTGATAAAGGTTATATACTGAACCATTAATGCATGTGTATGACACTGTTCCCAGAGTAAGCAAAAGGCTTGGAAGAATAATACTTATTATACAACCTTATGATGATATTTTAGAGGTTGTCTGTCCTCCTCTGTGTTCTAACAATGAGTCAGTGTGATGAAGACAGTCAGATGAGAGAGAATGAAGGGCGACACATTACTGTCAAAGAAGAGGCCCAATTAGCTAGGACTGATCTATCCATTCTACAATTCAGAGAGAGAGAAGTACTTGCCAGAATTAATTAAGACTCTTACTCATCAGATGAATGTTTTGAAATAACTTTGAAAGTGATCATAAAGAGTATTTTTAATAATGTGGGCACAATACAACTGACTAAAACAACTATGGTTTAGTGAGTAGAGTACCAGTCATCTTGCAATTAGAAACTAGAAATTCCATCTTTCTTCTATCACATGTTGATGCTTCCCAGGGCAAAGCATGTGGTAATAGTGTGAATAGCTTACAGGATCCTTATAATTATTGACCCACTATTTTGGATATTCTTCTTACTTTCCCATACACAGAATAACTCTTCACCCACAACTAAGTGCTATTTAGAAGAGCAGTTAAGCTAACAGGCATGTTTCTGGTTGACAGGAGGAAGCCAGAGTATCCAGAAAAAAATGCTGCATGAACCAGGAGAACATAGAAACTCCACTCTAAGAGATATGAAATTGAAATACTACTGAAAACCTCCAGTAGCAACACCACTGTCATGATTTGTTTGTTGGGGGCAAGTGGTGAAACTAGACTCTCATACAAGGAGTGGTCAGAGGTGGGCAAAGTTTTATCCGGGTGTTCATCTACTAAGAAAGTAAAATGTTTCTCTAACCTGATGTCTAAAGAACATGCTTTCTTGACAACTTTATCCCTCTACTTAGCATTGCCATACATCTGCCTTCTCTCAGTTATAAGGGTCATGCTCTGTGGTTTGATCTAAAATGACCAAAGAAAGTTTCTTATTATCAGTCTTCAGATTCCCAATGAAACCTCTGTAAAATATGAGTTGCAGTTTAAAGTAGCACCTCTGCCAGAGCTTTTTATTTAGCATAGATTTTCCTCAATATCCTTTAGAGGAAAGAGGAAGTGCATTCCTAACAAACCTACCTTTTAGCAATAATCACTCCCTCTGTGTTTTTATTCATATATGAATATTATCCTGATAGAACCAGACATTTCTTCAGATTCTGCGTCTCTGCTCCTCCAACCAGACAGTTACACAAATGGGGATGTGAGCAATCAACCAAATGACCTGTCCAGACACACTCCTCAAAATAGGTCATGAGTACATGGCAAGCCATTAGTATCAATAATAAGCGGTATGTTAACTTCTTGTTCTAAACCATAAATAGTGGGATAAAAAAATTTTTCTGTGTAAATACATTGTGAATTTCAATACAATGTGTGGTGGCCTAAATAGCGTACGGTATAATCATGTAAAAAAATGTGCTGTGGTGGTAAATAAGGTGTAGAGGGATTTTATGCATCGTCATGCTAATTACAGTTCAGAACAACATGTTATTATTGATAATGATGGCTTGCCATACACTGGTATGCCTATTGCACGTGTTGCCTTGCTCATGGACAGAACGATGATCATAAATCATGTCTGTCTTTGTCTTTTACAGTGACCAAGTGTTTCCCTATATCAAGTGTGTTGACCTTTAAATCACCTTGGGTGAGACTGAGGTAGAGCAGTCAACGCTGCTCTATCCACTCCTCCAGGTCTGCACCTGTTAGGGGACCCAAATGCAGATCATGGTCATGTCATGGTGAACATTTTATGAATATTACAAATGCATAAGGAAGTAGCAGGGAAATTGGTAACAGTTGTGAATCTGTGAGGGAACAGGATGATGTGACAACATATAGACTGAACACAGGTTCTGGATAGAAAACAGCTGGAGCACAGCTCCCTTCCACCAGCATGCTTCCATTCCCTAGAACGTCCAGGCTCCTGAGCCCCAGCTTCCACATGCTTATCTTCAGACTCTTTTCATCATACCTGCATTATGGACACCGTGTTCCCTGAACTAAGCTGGGTGGGAATGTCCTGTCTTGTCATACCACTGCACACTTTAAAAGCCCTGTGAGATGTCTAACTTATTGGCATTCTCTTTCTGAAATGTTCCTCTAAATCATCATATCCTCTCTGTTTTCATAAGGATGTCTTATAAAATTAGTTTCTGCAGTAGCCAGATAGTAATTACCTATTACAGTGAGCCATTGATCTTCATTGCCAGACATCTGCCAGTCAAATTAATGTACTGCAGTCTGCAGTGAGGTATTTTATATTCTTTGTATGCCATCCATCAGAACACACCATATAAGTGGTAATTATTGTACAGCAGGAGGCAGATACAAGGCCGTTATCATCTTCTCCCTGTTCTTAATTAACTTATCCACTCAGCACAAGATTTCTGGCCTAAAGGGCAAATTGTCAATTGGTTGAGGGAAGCATTTCTTCTCTGGAGATGTGATACTTCAAATAAAGCTCTCCCACACCAGCATTGCTCAGAATAACTCTTTGTTTCTCTGTTATGTTTTGGAGAAAAAGAGCTTGTGGGGGAGCTTTGTTGTTGTCTCTAAGCAGGAGAAGGGTTAATGTTAGACCTTCTGGTGGTTGGGGGATCCAGCTAAGTGCTGATTTACAAAGCTGGGCCTGTGCTTTCAGAAGTGTGTCACTCTCCCTGGTCTGCTAATAACATAAGCAGAAAGGACGGAAATGTTTGACTGTATTTTACATACACAGGATGTCACGTGCACATTTGATTCCTCTTCTGAAAGAGCAAAGCAGACACACAGAACTCTGGGAAAGCCGATGGCCTGTATGACTGAGGCATTTTTTGCAGGCTAATGTTTTTTTTTTTTTTTTTTTCCCCAATTGCACAGTTTTGTACTTGAATGATGTGAGATTTCATTAAAGCAGTGTTAGAATATTTTCCTTCTGCTCACAACTGTTCAGAATCTGTTAGCTTCTAATCGACTGTTAGAGTTCTGCAGTATGATTCAGTGGCTCAGGATGTCACTGCAGATGAACCCTGCCTTTGGTGGAGTTCTGTTAACTGTTTCCTGTTGAACAGCTACTGGGTGCAGCCACAGTGCACAGCTTCCTGTTGCCTTATTGTTGCATAGGCTGGAAAGCTGATACACAGACTAGATGTGGAACAGTGAAGATGTAAAGAGTAGATAGACTACTTATGTATGGACGACCTTATGTATCCACTGTCCAAAGAAACGGGCAGTCGTAAAGTAAAAAGGAGACTGCAGGAAGGGTGAGGAGGTCAAGCTCTGATGAGACTCTATCACAGTTTGACTGTATAAGAAAGAAAGTCAAACCAGTATACTAAATGATTGGACTATTCCCTTAGGCTGCTGACCTTAGAGCTTCTGTATTTGACAGTTAGTATATAACACACTTTATGGATGAAAAACACAGCTTGAATTGAATACAGAAAAATATAAATTTCAGAAGAGTCTTCAACTTAAAATAACTACTAAAGTGACTGTATTTAGCATATTTAAATGTGTAATCGAACTAAATAAATATTTAGTTTAACTACATATTTTGTTTGGAGCTAGATAGCTTGCTCACTAAATATTTAGTTTATTTAGCTTACCAACTAAACATTTAGTTGGTATACTAGATATTTAGTTTGATGCTAAATATTTTGCTTATAAATATTTAGCTTATATGTTAATCAGACTGAGTGGAACAGTGTTATTCATAGTCTTCCTAACTATAGTTAGAAAACTTTAGTTAAGCTTTCTAACTAAATATCGAGTTAAATTTAAAACTGACATTTATGAATGACGTAGTGAAAACATGACTTTTCTTCTCTTATGAAAGGCTAAATGACCCAAATTGTTAATGTTAACTTTACAGACGTCACCCCATACATAGTCCACCAGTTCTCTGTATTCAGCTTCTTGTCTGTCTCTGATCCACCTGACAACTGCTGTCATCTCAATTGTAAAGCACTATAATTTTTTTCTGCAGTGGATTTTCCATTATGGTTTTGACCACTAACACATCCACAAGAATTGGATAACAGACAAAGAGATAGCACCTGATGATATAACAGAAAGTAATTTCCTGACGCATGAACTGGAGCCCTGCTCTGGTTTCCCTCCACACATTTGCTTCCTCTGCTGACATGAAAGAGGAGGCTGCTTGGGACAGTTCACCTAAACTCCTTTGTTTTCTACAGATACTAAACCCACATTAAAATAACGTTCAAAAGCCAGCCTTATTAAGTTACTCATCAGTTGCACCAGCTTTATCCATGCTTAATAAATAAATCCTTCAAATGTATTTTGCTCTGTATGTTTTCTGAATGATAAATTGGTGAAATTGTCCTCTTTTAGGGGCTTAATCATCCTGCATGTCAAATGAACACCTCCAGATCCTCCTACTGGTATATCCCAGCTTTCCGCTAATTTAACATGAATGTCTTTCAGCAGAAATTGTACATAAACAGCTTGTGGATCCCTGCTGAAACAGATGCTACTTACAGTATCTTGTGTCAAACAAACCAGCTTAGAGGGATGCTTTCTGTAATGGCAGAGTATCTGTTCACTCAAAAGGCCTCTTGACAGCTTCATCATCGCCCCCTCACACCACGTAAGCCAACATTTAAGTGTTCCTGTAGTGTTTTAAAGATAGGCGTTTTTTAAATAAATGCATACTAGCAAATAAACAACTGCTGGAGTTTTCTTTGGAGCTTTTGTTTCATTGTGTTGCTGCTATTATTTCTTGCTTGTCAGAAATGTGTTATTTTGCTTTAAGATAAAATATTTGCACTTTTCTTTGTTTATTCTTTTAAAAGAAAGAGGTCCAACTAAATATCTGCAACATAAGAGACTAAAAGGCTATGTAATTAAATCAATGGCTAAACTTCAATTTCCTTTGAAGACTAATTTATACTATTCTTTGAATTGTCACCTCAGCTTGGTGGTGGGTTTGTATGCTCTCATGTAAACTGGTCACAATGGAGGAGTCAGACTGAATGTGAGAGACTAAGGGTCTTTCTAGATCTAAAGCTGTGTTTAGTTGTGGAACTTATCTTCAATGCTTGTCTTCAACACAGTGTTTGTGGTTGAACTGGTGGGTTGCCAGCCCAATGACTAAATATAGTTTAAAGTACTTTGGAATCCACTGGATAAGTGCTATCTATACAAATACAAGTCATTTAACTATACTTTTCCACAACTTTTTCTCTCATTTGCTTTAATTGTGTACTTAGTCTTCATGCTGTAATGGTAGCCATGCATACTGTAGTGAAAGGACCTGCCAAACACAATCACTTAAGACACACTCACTGCACTCAGGTGATCTCGATTCAACTCACTGTGACACTACTAACACCAGTTGGCTGGACCTCTGTAGAATTAGGTCAAACACTTTAAAGGGGGTGAATATTTATATAATCACTTGTTTTATGTTAAATATTTCAATTTAATCATCATTATTTTGTAGAACTTACTATTTATTTTAACATTAAAGGATATTTTGTAAACTTTGTATCTAAAAAAAACTACATTTTGTTGTTGATTGATTTGTAAAAGCTATGAAAAGGTAAAATTATCCAAAGGGTATTTTTCATAGGCACTGTATTGGGTTGTTTAGCCTGTTATGTCCCTGGCTCCGATGCTGCTGGCCCAACAGATGATGTTCTTTCCACAACAGACTTACTGATGATCTGCAGCATCTTCCTGCAAACCTTGAAGGATCTTAGCTTCCTCCACACTGCTCTGTTCCATCTTATAGATGCTCCACTGTTGCCCAGATGAACACCGAGGTATTTATATTCCTCACCTACCTCAACTTCTTCTCCAAGGATGGAAATAGGGGTTGACCTGACCCTGTTTCTCATGAAATCAACAAAAATCTCCTTTGATTTCTTTAAATTCAAGATGAAATGACTATTTCCACATCATGACACAAAGCGTTCTACCAGCTCTGTGAACTCAGCCTATTGTCTCTGATACACCCAACAACTGCAGATTCATCTGAGTATTTCTGTAGATGACAGAAGTTGGATCTGTGCTAGAAGTCTGAAGTGGTGACAGTACAGTGCCCTGTGGTGCTCCTGTGTTGCTGGGTGAGTCTTCAAGGCAGGATGTCTTCCACAACACTGGTAGGGTTGTGGAAAACATGTAGATCTTTCAATGAATATCTATCACTATCACTGAATAACCTAGAGCTATTCACATCATTAAGTTCCAGGATACTCTCAGGAACATTTCTAACCACACAGGCAGATGTGTGGTTAACTGTAGAATAATTGACCAAGCAGTTGGTTGAAAACTCCTCATGGATTACTTTTCATCAAGTGAGGAATCAGTTGACTGAGCTCCACAGCACAGGTGTGATTATTGTCAGGCTGCAAGAACCACCAAGAACAGAAATGCATAGGAAATTATGTAAAAATGGCAGAGATGATATCAATTGTTTGTACTACTCAAAAATAAATAAGAATCTAATGTAAATCAGAGGTGACTGGTTAAGTGGCTGCAGCATCTGCTCAGCTAAAATGTATTTAAGAGAAATGCTGATCAAGAATCAATATGGGTGAGATGAGTTTCCATAATCTGTCTGCAGTTCATTGATTCATATTCTCTCAGAGATTGGTGCTAATCAAAGCTATGAAACAAATGAGTCCATTAAAAGAGTGCTGTGAAGGCTCTCCATTATAACTGTATCTCTAGCTTCAAGTTGATATTATCTGATGGAAACCATGCCTTTCATGTCTCCTGATTTCCTCACTTGTTATTAACACACAGAGGATTGAGTGCTGGTGCTAAAGTATTGCTCATTTAATGTACGAGGAGAAGCATTTAACTTCTTTTTAAGATGAGGAATGATGACTGAAAACAGCTAATAAAACGGGTCCCTGAATGCCCACAATTAAAAACTGTGGAATGGTCAGAGGGCTTGTACACCCATGTAATCTGTAATAATCATACTCTATACTAATAGACCTCAAGCAGCAGGATAAACAACTGCTATTCTAGAGGGCCTGGTGGATTTGCCAGCTAGTCTTATAAAACACTAGTTTATAATGAAAATCTGCAAAAACTTAATTTTCTTTATATTAAGCAAACACCATATAAACAGACTGGAACCTAACCAGCATATAATGATACTAATGATATTTATGAAGCTCAAAGCCTTCCATGACTTTTTTCACTCAGCCAGGATCTGTCTGGTCTGGTGGAGTGGGAGCAGTCTGCAGGGCTTCACTGTGCAAACAAGAATTATCTTGGTGAGACATGGAATTGACTGATTGATTTATACTGATCAATAAATGTTATTATTAACCACACAGTAATAACCTAAGCATTACAACATGCGTGTGTGTGTGCGTGTGTGTGTGTGTGTGTGTGTGTGTGTGTGTGTGTGTGTGTGTGTGTGTGTGTGTGTGGGGTTCGGGGATAAGGGGGTATGTGTGTGTGTGTCATCCCAGTAGTTCATGGTCCTCTGTTCCTCTTAAGTACCTTTTTCTGCCTTTGTCCTCTCCTGTTATCTTTTCTCAGGTTTGAAGGTTTTGGGGTCTGTTGCCTTTAAGTACACTGTAACTTTATTCTATGATGATGTTGAAATTAAAGCGAGTTTTATTTTTCCCATTTGAGCAAAATTTATTTCATAAACATGTTTCAAATATTTCATAGTTTCAACCAGGATGTATTAAATTAAATTTTGGGCTGATATATGGATATCCAATATAAGTATTGCTGTTGCAGTAGACTTATATATTTACTGTTTGATCTGGTTCTTGACATTGCTTCTCTGCTTCAGTTAAATACCCCACATCCTGTACAGCATCTCTGACAGATGGTTTAAATCTATTAATGTGGAAACACAGTGGGTTCCATTGGTGTTTCAACCAATTCCTTGTTGTTTATTCATGTTTGTTAGGTGTTACGATACTCCGTCCTTTCTTTGTGTGGAATGTTGGTAGAATGCTGTTCCCATGAGTTCAGCTTTGTTCTTTTTGCAGTTGAATTTAGTTTCCTTAGACTAGCATTGTTCTTTTCTCCTTGATTTTTAGTTTTTTGTGTTTTAGTTCAACTCCCTTGTGTTAATTCTCTTTTCCTAAATTTCTCTACTTGCATTCTGCTACAGCTGTTCCTCATTGCCTCTGATTATTTCATCTGGTTTCTTTGTCACAAAGGTTCTTCCACACCATCAGCTTTAGAGTTTCCCTCAGCTTCTCATGCTCCAGAGGTTCTCACTGCACAGCCTTTAGTATCAGCACCATTATCTACTTTTCCTGTAACAACACAAATATCTTCATCGTCTTTAACTCCAGCTCTGTCTTTATCATTGTCATCATCTCAACCTCCCGTTCAGTTACCAATCTCACCTGCACAGTATTTAAGAACTCCTCTTCCACCTTCTGTGGCTCATCTTCAACCTCACAGTCCCCATCTCTGAGGGGTTCAAGGATGACCCATTTCAGATTCCTTAAGAATAGTTTTCCTTTTTCTCCTTTTTCTGAGTTTCCGAAGAGGGTCTGGGACAATTTGCCTCCAGGTGGACCTGAACACACCTATCTCTGTCGTTTACTGTGTCAACTTGTGACTAAGCACAAGTTGACACAGTGCTTAAGTCACACACCTCTGAGTGATTTGGAAGGTGCTCTTACAACCACAGAATTTTCATGTACAAATACCGATTTCACCATATTTATACTGTAAAATTCTTTCAACCACAGCTGCAGTTATTTTATTGTAAATTTAAAGGATTTTTTTTAAAGTGTGGATTAAGAAAAGGGTATCATGATGACGAGACTAAAATTTAATTAATTAGAGTATATCTCTCCTCTCTTTCTTGCCTTTCTGCCATCTTCCCGGTTTAAGACATTATTAGACTCAATACAAGTCCTCCTAACAATCTGTCACTCTGTTAAGGCCAAAGGTGATTTGTGAATATTTTATCTTACTGAAGTAAATTATAAGAAAAATCTTAGAATTTTCCAAATGTAATGTCACTAGGAGATACTTTTAGTGTTAGGATTCTTTCAGAAAACAGGCCCTGAAAAAAGCAGTGCAGAAAGGTTAGGCCAGGTCTAAATACGGCTGCAAATCAAGGCCAAATCATCAGTTCTGCTCATATGCTTTCTTATTTTTCTCAACACTGCTTCATTGTCTGTGTTGCTTTTACTCTTTAGATGTGATATATTTTGTCTCCCTAAGATTCTGTTTGCCTAATTTCATTTTATTTATTTATTTTTACCAGATGTTTTTGTTCAAACATGAAAAATACAACTTTTGTTGTAGTAATGTTTCTATGTAAATTTATACAAAGTAAACTGCAAGTAGTAACTTAGTCAGTGTTCTTTGTTGAAGATGCAGAGAAATGTTGCTCTGTGAATTGTTTGATAATCCATCAATGGCTGAAGGTTGATGCAAAGAAAGTAGAAACGAAAACTTGCATGTCACACATTAGCATAATAAGATACATAATAAAATATGACTGAGCCAGTGAAGGACAAGTAAATCTCCACCTACTCTGATGCCTACCTGTGAGCTGAAGAAAAAAATGAAAACATTTTGAATTTAAGTCTTTGACTCTACTTTGCAACAAGTGGTGGTGGCATTACCGCCTTAACAGAACAAAACACAAATACAGTAAGTTCTCTGTGAAATAGCTCACTGAACAAGTACAACAGTCAGTTTCCCTACAGGCAGGCTGCAGAGTCACTGGACTGGCTGTGTGGCAGCAGAGACATTTTCCTGATGAGGTGAAATAAATCCATCTTATTCAGAGTCCCCTCTTGCCAGCTGAGTCTAAATCCCATCCATAATTCCAAAGTTAAAGACGCTGAGCTTGACACCACCACACTGCTGCTGCATATAGAGAAAAGACAGACAACGACTCTGCCCTTCATTTGGACCCACCAGAGTGCTACAAATACCCATATTATAAAGTCAGCAGCTCAGCAGCACATGATCTGAATCCCCTGGAACAAACAGAAGGCCTTTTAGCTTTACACCAGCTCTGGATATCATTTTGAGAAGATATGATAGAATAGAGAGCAGACAGTTAGTAAGCTTAAGTTCATTCTGTTTGATTTTTCACAAAACAGAAAAAAAAATGGAGTTTGGGTTTTATAAATCATTCCTACATTCCTGAAAGTTAGAGCTTGTATAAATAAAAATACATCCTCGAGGTATAAGAATGGAGATTTTCTTCTGTGACTGATGACTTCCTTCCACTCAATAATTATTCTCAAGTAATTATAGGAATTTATCTGCTCCACAGTGTGCTCATTTCAGTTTTTAGATTCTTTTCAGTGAGTTTCCCTGAATGAGGAGTTTGTAAGAGTAACAGTACACAAGCATCAGAAAAACATATTCCTGATGCAGAGTTGCTAACTGAATATATTATTGTCATGAGTTGTGGGTGATGCCGGTGAGAGAAAATGCTGAGACCCAGATGATGAATTTAATAAAGAGAGCTCAAACACAGTCCAGCACAGGTGGCATGGCAGAAAGATTTGCACACAGCTAAATACCGGTAGCAACTGAAAGACAGAGGACTGAAAACGAGAGCTGAACCAACACAGGACTTTACAGTTCGACTGTGGTGGCAAGCAGACAAATGACGTACGACATACGACCAGGATTCAACAAGAGACAAAGACAACAGGTGGACTTAAATACACATGGGGTAATCAAGGGAACGAGACACACCTGGGAACAATCAACAGGAAGGACAGGACATCACAGAGACTCAGGGAACAGGGACACAGAAAAAAAAACAAGAAATTAATACACAAAAACACAGATCGTCAATTATTTGTAGTGGAACTATTAAACAACTTTAAATAATTTGACTGAAACATAGTTTTTAACTTCCTTTTTATGTACAAAATAACTTTAACACTGCAGCTCAGCTAGTGGCTTAAAGAAGATGACAAGAAGTGGTTCAAACTGCCATCAGCCTCAAAAGTTGCATTCTTTATAATTCTGTTTATTACATTTTTGTCACACAGCAGGAAGACTGACCTGTAAATCAAGAGCTTTGCTTTTTGGTTCAACTTTTTCTTCAGTACAACAGACTGGATCAGTGTGTGGATTACTGCAGACAAAGCCCAAATCTATATCTGTCCCTCTCCTGTTCTATCCTACCATGACTTATGAACTAGATACCCAGAAACTTCAGTGAGTAATGTACGAATCAGACCTAGAAGACGCACCACAACACGGACCACAACAGGTTAAACAAGTTTTATTTATTTAGAATGTACAAGAAGAATGACAGCTTCTTCTTCAGTTCAGCTTTCGGGTCAGACAGGTAGGCAGGCAACTGGAAAAACAACAGGAAGTGTTGTGTACCTGGCAAAGGTGGATTCCAAGGGAGTCCTCTACACAGACTTGGACTCAACAATCTTGAATTGTGGGAAATGTAACTGATGAAAAATGGAGGATGTCCATTTACTGCAGATTGTTTCTTCCACAGGACCGTTTAGAGGTAATCAGTCTATATACTGAAAACCGTTGATGATGTTGTCACAGAGTGTGGAAAGTCTGGTAGCAGGTTTAGGTTCACATTCACCTCACATTCATTCATGGGAGAAGGAGAAGTTACTTTGTCTGTAATCCACTCTGTGAAAAGAATGATGTCAGTTTGGCTCTGAGTGAGTCCAGAGCTTACAGCAGCAAAACCGGTGGGAGCAAACAGCAGCCAGCAGGAAACACAGGAACATCATGACAGACTCCTCTACTTCAGGAGGGGTGGTGGTCAGTCTGCCTCTAAGTTTTTCTGTTTGAGAACCAGGACCTCAGATTTACAGGAACTGACTCTCATCAGTTCAGTTCAAACTGGAGGTCAGAATCTGAAGAAGTCAATACTTATTACGAGAAAAACAAAAATGAGATCCTGAGGTCCAAACCACATTTCCTATTCTCTCACTTCTCCTCACCATAAAACAGGAACAGGCTCCTTTGTGCTGAGAATGTGGACACAGTGTAATATTGTGAAATGTATATTTTAAAACATTTATAACGTAAAGGATAATCTTTTATAACATGTTTATGAACAGATGGTAAACCTCTTATTATGATTATGTTAAAATTTAAGGAGTACAAAAAATAATTTAAGATTATTTATTTACTTATTTATATTTTTCAGAAAAGTGTTTCATGAATAAAAACCTTTTAGGTTTTCAGAAACAACAGAAAAGGATTCTGAACTTTGCATGTCATCTTTTAATCCTTTTCAATAATTTATCTTGTTTCTTCATTTGAGTATCAACAACAGTTTGTTGCAAGAATGTGAAACTAACATATCAGAGTCAAAGATGACACCTGGAACACATGAAGACTCTTCCACTCTTACACACACACAGTAGCTCTGGCAGTACAATAGGCCACACTCTACAGCACAAATGGATGTCAGGTTAAACACATTCACAGCATGAGCATGAACATTAACTTTCTTCAAAATAAGAGCACAACATGTTAAAATATTTTCCACGCAATTGCAAAGTTTAAAATAGAGCAGAAAACCATGTCTTATAAGGTTCTTAAAATATTTTTGCATTCAGTTAAAGTAAAAAAAAGACTTTGATTTGCCTTGAGCCAGTCAGTCTTTACAACAGCAATGAATACAGAATTCATTAAGCAGAAAAAACCCATCCACTCAGTGCAGTTTCCTTAGCTGTTACTATGAATAAACAAGTGTAAAATTAACTCCACACCTGTTTATCTGAAAAATAAACTAAGCAACAAAAATGTATATCATAAAGTATATTAACATTATAGATGTTAGAAGAGCTAAATTCATCTCTTACAAAAAAGTCAAAATATTATTGTTGCTCTTATTTTAACTTTTAATTTTATGTTTTCTCTTTGTTGTTTTAGAAGCTCCATCTGGTCTTGTGTTCTGTTTAGATGTGGTTCCTTCCTGGAGGACATCGGCTGCCAACAATCAATTGTTCTCTCTCTCTTGCCATTAATTTTTGACTTTTCATTAACGTAGAAAGTTTTTCTATTTGTTTTTTGTTTTCTCAAACCCCTAGTTGGTCATGACAGATGGTTGCTTGTACTGAGCCCATTTCTAGTTCTGCTGGAAGTTTCTTCTTGTTAAAGGAGAGTTTTTCCTCCTCACTGTCACTACATGCATACTTGGTATGAGGAATTGCTGTTAAGTCAAGCGATTGTCTACTGTTGCTACGTACTCATCCAAGAGAAGTGAATGCAGCAAGTGTATGACTTGATGCTATCGGCTGGTGCTTTTTTAAAAACTAATTTGAATAATGAACTGAACTTGAAACAAATTATTCTGTTTGATAACGAGAATAATTTTTGATTCCTTTATGATCGGATTGAAATAATATTTTTTTGTAAAGTGACTTAAAATGATGTGTTGTGAATTTGAGCTATATAAATAAACTGAATTCAATTGAATTAATTATATTTTTGTTTTCATTACATATTAATGTTTTATCTAACTTTGTAGAAGGCCTGGATACTTCACTAACAGGTGTGGTCACAACTTGCGTCCACTGTAATGTTGTAGGTGAGAAGCTGAAACTACTAATCTGCTGTATGGTTTTCTGTTTTTGACAGCTGGTTCTGTGAATACTTGTGGAGAACAGATTAGTTTATTTGGTCAAAAATATTGTTTTATCTCTATGTAATGGATTTGCAGTAGACACAAGACAAACATGCAAACTAGAGGCAAATTTGATTTAACAAAAAATCTTATGCTGGCTCTTATTACATGCCAAACAAATTAACTGGAATTCCAGCCTGAAAATGTAGAGATTTCTCTCCCACGTTATCCTCAAAGAATGTTGACCGAGTGTATAAAACACAGTAATACTATTTTCAACAGTAAATCATTTAAAGATTTTTCTTTACAATTCTATTGTGTCTCATTCCATCCCATGTTCTTCCTATGGTGTCTGAATGCAGAAAACGCTGAAAGATAATTTTTTAGTGGCTTGTAACATATAAATATAACATTATAATGCAACATTATTATCAGAACAACTTAAATATATAAAACTAACAATAATAATTTTTAAAAGTCACTTAAAATGACTCAATTACTGAAAACTTTCTGTTGTACTACCATTAATACAATTAGTTATGATTGAATTATCAAGTTTTCTCCCCCCTTTGTTTATGAAAGAGCGAAGCTTATGTCATTTAAAGGAGACAAAGCTCGTGGGATCTTCTCGTTTTCCATTTCTTTCATGAGACTGACACTGGGATGAATTTTATGTCGAAGCCGCGCAGAGGAAGTGCTCTCTCGCAGTTTCTCTCGGTTTGACGCTTGGTGGAGGCGAGAGGGAGGCAGAGTAGGGCGACGGCGGGGAAAGGGAGGACTGCCGGCGGGGAGCCACCGAGGGAAACAGGGATGTACAGTAAACACAGGCAGAAAAATGCCCAAATATCACCGGCAAAAAATGGACGTTTGCTGTTTTTGCTTTTTCTTCTGCTGAACGGCCAACTGGAAAGAGCCAGTGGAGAGACAGGAGAACAAGGTAAAGAAAAGAAGGAGCGAACATGCTGCTGGAAAACTTCTTCCAGTGGCTGCAGTTTCCTTTAGAGCTCCGTGGCTTAGTGTGGAAACAACTAGATGTAGACAGTAATTTGTGTAGCTTAAACAAATAGAGTAAGTGAACTGGTGAAACGATTTAGAGCGACAGAGCTCCAACTTTTATCAAACGGAACGCGCGCCCCAAGTTTCACCCTTCAGATTTTCTCGTTCAGAAAAGATTTGATTAAGACGCGAAGCCGCGAGAACCTGACAGCCTTCGATGAGATTTATCAATCTGAGGCCGAAACACGGGTTCATAACCGCACAATAACCGCTGCCATCTTCATCCGCTGCTCTCTCTGTTCCACAAAGAGGAAGAAGGTTTTTAAAAAAAAGTTTAGGCGGTTATGGCGAAATTACGCTTTAGAGTTATTCCATGATATCACTTTTTTGTTTTCAAAAATGAGCAATATTGTTTATAAACGGGAACCAAACATTTTTCGTTCTCTGTTTCGCACTAACACTGTTCAAATTTCAGCTGGATTTGAATATGCGTTACCATCTTTGAAACATCTAGAGACACTACAGTTATCTTAACAACTGAGTCACTTTATGAAATATGCCTTAAAGAACTCGCTTCTTTACAAACGTTCAAACTTTTCCTTTAGTTGAAATAAGGAGGCAGCTCCTTCCACTGTGTCCATAAAAGGCAGAGTTCAGAGTGAAGCTGACACACCACTAAGGAGCACAGATTCCCATACAGCTGAGGGCATTTCTTGACAGTTTACTGATATTTCTGCCAACTCTGAAAATGTATTTTGTCTTTATCTCTGCTTTGTTGCAAGTTTACAACGTCTATGTTCTGTACTTCTGTACGGTACTATGCCATAGTCTACAGCTCCTCCCTTTACTCAGAGGAGAAAGCTAACTGTGTAACCGAACAGCATCATGACCCTCTAGTCATGTGAACCTAAATACCACAGAGGTTCACAACACTTGAACAATATACTCTATTGAAAAAAGAAGAGTATATATGATGTAGTTAAGCATGACCAGCGTGAGGCAAAGCAGACTATGTTGCTGCTAAGTACCCCATCAGCAGCATTGTGCTGTTCTTTATGGAATAACACTGAATCATAATCAGGCTCTCAGCAACACTACCACACTCCAAGGAGGGACTGGTACCTGTCTCCAGAGGTCATTTGGTGAGTCCATTGCAATTGTGCAATGATTCTCCATATTTTATTTCCATACAGCTTAATTTGTTTTTCTTTTAAGCAAGGCAGGGAGGGACCTTCCTTCAGCCGTCTGTGTTCATCTAGCTGAAACTCTGAAAACACTCTGAGGTTCTGCACCAATAAAGTCCAAGATGTGGGGACTTGGGTGAAAGTAATAAATTATTGTTATTAAGTATGACCTAGACCTATCTTCTGTTGCTCTTCCGGCCATGACAGTCAACTGCTGTCTAAGGAACAGGAAGTCTCCTGAGCTGAGCCCACAGCATGGTGGGTTGCTAACAGCTGTGGCTGGTGTTTTATTCACATTGGAGGAGTGTAAAGCCAACACTGACTTTAGTTGGGAATTGGACAATTTAATATACTTAATCAAAGTGAATTGAAAATGAATGAAGACCTGTATGAACCCCTCCCCCCATGCTGCTTTCTGCTTGTCAGTTGTACTTTCCTTTAATCTTGGCCATCTCATCAGAAAGGTTTAAAAAGCCTTCCGAACTCCTAGTGCACCCTCTTGGGTTTTCTCTACAGTATCTGTCTGCAGCATGGCTCATTTAGCATCAACTGTGCTCAGCCCAGCCAGAGGATGGGCTCCACATGCTTTGCAACGCGGGTTCTGTTCTCCGAGCCCACAGGAATCTTTCTGGCAGTTTTTGAGAACTGTTGCAGGCTTTTTTATTTGTGGGGTTGCTGGTGGTAGTAAACAGGGACTTGCTGCGTAGCTGGCAAAAAATGTTGCTGCTGGTAGAGCTGTTGTGTGTTTGTTACTTGTACAACCTTCAGAAAGGCTTTTCAAGCCTCCTCTGGTCTACGCTGTGGCCTTCTCTGGTCATTATCCAGTTTCCTGCTGTAATGTTTATGCTTAGTGAATCTTCAGTGTGTACAGTAGATGGAGAACTTCCAGAGAGTTTCTCGCTATGCTTTAATTCTGTAATAAAAGAGAGCTTGAATAAGCTTGAATTTTGAAAATATATAGCATTTGTCATAGTTTTATGCATTAACCAGCCTGGGAATACACAGATATTTTGTTAAGTGGTTTTTTTAATGTGTAAATAACCAGCCACAGTTCAGGTTTAAGTGCTCCAAAATAACAGGATATCAGTCCCTGCAGACTCACTGTCTGGTTCACTAACTGTCACTAAAGTAATGAGCTTAATAAGGTCTTGGATAATAACAACTAAACCTGTAGCGTCATTGAACTTTATCAGTTTGCTTTGCATGTTGAACAAATTAGTTTTATGACATTTAATACATTTCCTGGTATGTATTAAATATACCAGGAAATAACACCATTTCCTGGTGTTATTTTTCCTGGTGTTATTTTTTAAAAGGAAGCAGCCTGTAAGCACACAGATTCAACTCACAGCAGAGTTCGTCCCTGGAGACTTGAATGTGGAGATGTGATCTCTGCCTCATGGAGACATCAATGGTTTGATTATATCTCCTCCCTGGAGGAAGAGCAAAAGGACAAGCCACACGCAGCTCAAAGGAGGGGCGCTTGCATCTGATTTTAATGTGTGACCTTTGTGTCTCTGTTGTGAAGAGACGGACACTTTAAATCACTTTTTAGCTTTATTGAACTAACACCAGACCCCAACATAAGCACTTACGGGAGGGTAACTTACTAGGCCCTTTGTTTTCTCTCGGTGTAACATGCAAGGCGACATTGCAGGAACAGAAAATCTCCAAGGGAAGAAGAAAAAAAACTCAGATTTATGACATTGATTGGTTATACTGAGTAAGTGAGAGCTTAAATACCCTCAGACTCAGCTCCTGTGGTAAATAGTGCATACAGAAAGGTTGTGTCCTTTTCTACACAGCAGAACACAAGATCAGCCTCAGACCATTTTGCTAAAACTAAGGTAAAGAAAATTTTGATTTATTTAGTCAATTTTATGACTCAATTAAAAAGGAGTTATCGTTTCACTGAGATACTATCCATTCATCGCCTGATGAATATTATCTTCAGGAGTCGGCAATATTTGATTTTTTTTAGAATTAAATTACGATCAGAATGTTATTATTAATTCTCTCTACAAAACCACAGCTTTTAAAGTAAAAAAAACAAAGCAGTTAGAAAAACTTTTCTACCTTTTTAATTAGTTTGTACAACTTTGCCGACTTGTGTCAACATGTCCAGCTAACATTTCAGAAATATGGTGCCAGTCTTAGACCCACTAAGACTGGCACCATATTGTTTGCAGTAGTAATTGAAATATTTTCATAAATTCACCCTATTCTCACCAAAATATCTCCTTTATAAATATTTGTTGGGGAAACTAAAGATGGTTATTAACATTAGCATTGGCATGTCTGACATTGCTAGATTTTATTTTTACATATTGGTACTGGTGCTAACTTAAACTGGGCTGGTATTAATAACTGATGTTTATTTTCATTGTTTTACTGTTTATGTTTGTGTGTCTGGAGTGGGGAGGATGTTGGTCACATGGTGTTTGTTTGGTCATGTGACAGTGATAGCGATGCAGTGCTGAGTGGCGGGGTGCTTAGCTGAAGCAGAGAAGCAATGCCTGGCAGAGTTATCGTTTTCTCAGGGTAAATATCAGTTACTGGTGACAACTACCAGCACAAATGTTCACATGGAAGCATCTGCATGGATCACAGAAATATACTGTGGGTAGATTACTTTAGGTTCATATTACTTTAGGTTCAGAGCTCTCTATATGCCAGCATGTGGTTCTATAGCCACCTAAAACATTAAATCTTCATCTTATTGTTGTGGTTGTCTTGCTGAGTGTTATCAGATTTTATGCTGGTTGTCTAACACATTTAAGGAGCTGGTAACCAGTTAAGCCTTTTTTTTTTTAAAGTTTTTTTTTTGTTTCTAGTGGCCTGTATTTGAAAGTGTTATGAAAGGAAATAGGGTAATGAAAGAGAGGGAAGACATGCGGCAAAGGTCACCAGACCAGGAATTGAACCTGCGAGGGCCACTTCAAGGACTAAGGCCTCCTTATGTGGGCTGTGCTTAACTCCTGTGCCACCACAGCACCAATAGCTAGTTAAACTAGGCTATTCTGAATAGTGCTAGCTGTTTATTTTCTTACTATTAGTTGCTAGGCAGCCAGTAGCAGCTGGAGGAGAGTAGTTTTTTATTTAGTTTTTTTTTTTTTTTTTTTTAACTCTTGTAGTTTTCCTCTGTTCTGAGTGAGGACACAACATCTTCAGAAATGTTGCTTGTGCAGCTGTAAAGTCCAAAGTTCAGAGACATATAACAGTTATTGTTCTTTGATGGCTGAAATATCATTTCCTTACCTTCACTGCTGTCAGCTGCAGCACATCTGAGATGATGCTTTGGCTGGGCAAGTAGAAATTGAGTTTTTAGAAATCATGGTCATAATAAAAATAAAAAATTGTATTTTTTTATTTTCAATCAGTAACTATACTGATACTATACTACTTCCATAGTTATCATTAAAACCAAAGTGTTTTTTTTTTTCAAAAAAAGAAAGGAATAAAAACTAAACTGATACATCTGAACAAGAGCATAGAACTGCTTCATGTAGAATGTGTCTTACAGCTGTTCTCTAACACTGTACAAGGGGATTGACCACAATGATGCATTCAGGGACTGTTTGAAGACTAAATAATCAGTAAGGTTGGAGTCATATTTAGGCATACTAAGGTATAAAAAACAGGAATGATCATGCATGATTGCATTTAGGAGCTTTTAATCAAGACAGCAGTAAAATGTACTAATGCACCATCCTGACACATTCACATATACAGCAACAGAGAGCTCTGTAAGAGTGCAAACCACAATCAATCAGCCCAAAGCCCAGAGATGATGAATTATTAAATTGAATAGAAAACATAAACCACTGATATATAAACCATTAATTTGGGAGCTTAAAATAAATGTTTCTTCTTATGCACTGATCCCATTATTACAAGAATATGACTTTTGTTTTCCATAGATAACAATATAACTAGTCAGTTCTTGCAAGCAAATGACAGAAAAATATGTCTAAAGGAGAATACATGCAACTGTAAATAAGATCAATATTAATTTAAAAAATGTGTCATACTAAAAGAGTAATAATAGGGGTAAAATAAATGCCTTCTCCGGGTTGGGGGTTGTTTCCTGCCTCAAGTGGAGGAGTTTAAGTATCTCGGGATCTTGTTTACGAATGAGAGAAAAAGGGAGCGGGAGATCGACAGGTGGATTGGTGCAGCATTTGCAGTGAAGCGAGCGCTGTACTGGTCAGTCGTGGTGAAGAGAGAGCTGAGTCAAAAAGCGAAGCTCTCGATTTATGGGCCGATCTACGTTCCTACCCTCATCTATGGTCATGAGCTTTGAGTCATGACTGAAAAAACGAGGTCCCACATACAAGCAGCCGAAATGGATTTTCTCTCTAGCGTGGCTGTGCTCTCCCTTAGAGATAGGGTGAGAAGCTCGGTCACCCGGGAGGGACCGAGCTGCTGCTCCTTCACGTCGAGAGAAGCCAGTTGAGGTGGCTCAGGCATCTGGTCAAGATGCCTCCTGGACGCCTCTCTGGTGAAGTGTTATGGGCATGTCCCACCGGGAGGAGGCCCCGGGGAAGACCCAGGACATGCTGGAGGGACTATGTTTCTCGGCTGGCCTGGGAACACTTTGGGATTCCTCCGTAGGAGCTGGAGCAAGTGGCTGGGGAGAGGGAAGTCTGGGCCTCCCTTCTTAAGCTGCTACCTCTGCGACCCGACCCCAGATAAGCGGAAGAAAATGGATGGATGGATGGATGGATGGATGGATGGATGGATGGATGGATGGATGGATGGATGGATGGATGGATGGATGGATGGATGTTACTACTTCTATATCTCTGCCCATGCTGCATTAATTTGATTGATCAGCAAGCAACTGCTAGCACGTAGATTATAACTGAGGATAGAAGACGTTCATTCCCGGACTGAAGTTCTGATCACTGCATTAATCAAATTAAACTTAACTCAATGCCAGTTGTTGCTTTACTGTTTGGGATTTGCTTGTCAGACAGGTGACTGCACTTTGCATGGCCAGTGTTTTAAAAACACAACATACGTTCAAGTGCAGAAGTTTGAAAACTGTATTGTAGGTTTTATATATTATTTTGATGATGGAAAGAATCAACAATTTCTTTTATAATCCACGTATTAATAATCTACTGGTATAACGGGATGTAATATGTAACATATTAGTTTTAAAATACTCATTTAAGTTGTCAATTCCTTCCACACATACACTCATACAAACGATGCAGATTTATTTTACTCCCAAACACTTTCACAATGTGTTTTGAAGAGAAACAAATCTGTACCAGCTAAAATTAGGGATATACCCATACACAAACAGGCTTAGGGTCTGCTTCCTGTTCTACTGTGCTAACTCCAAAAACCACAAATAAACATACACTCTGAAGGTTATTGTATTATTATAAATTATTTAAGAGTATTACTCTTTGTGATGGAGACCAGGGGTTCCATCCCATGTTGATTATTGATATTATGTTGTTTTCAGTTCAAATGAGTTTTGTATCAGTTCTTTATTTCAGTTACATGGTGACATTTGGTGAACATTCTTTTTGGGTAGGGAGGCTAGCCATCTTTCCTGTTCAGAGAATGTGGGGGAAAATGTCAGTTTGTTTTGATTTAGATTAGTTCAATTTGAGTTAATTGAGTATTTGCCTTTCTGGGTGTGTCTCAGCAAGGTGGAGCAGAGAGGGAGACGAATGCTCCTGGAGCATACCAGCTTCCATTAGGAGGGGGAATACTCTGAGGATTTATATTTAGTTATATTTACTTTTGATTGACTTTAGGTTAGTTTAATTTTAATAATGTGCATGCATGTAAATATTTGTTGGATCATTTATTTGTTAGTTTTGTATAAGTAGTGTTTGTGTGTCTTTTCTTTTGATCACCCCTTTACCTGGTGTCAGTGTTGGAACTTGCCTCAGGTATAAATGTCAGCTTCTTTGTTTCACTAAAAAAAAGGGTGTTGGTGTAATGAAGACTTGGAGCTCCCAAATAAATCCACCTCAAAGACATTTGTTGCCTCACTTCCTTCTTTAATGCAGAGCCTCCGCTGGTCAAAGTGACACTCTTGCCCCTTAATTGATTTGAAACTCTACAGTTTCTTAAGTTTTCTTTAAGAAGCCAAAGATTATAAACTAATGACCTTTGACCCACGTGTTAGAAACCAATTGAGAACTAGAGACAAACAGATTTTCCTTTATTACCAATTACATTTGAACCCGTCGCTAAAAAGCAGGTGTTCACAGCAAACCCAGTTACAGCATATTCAGCATATGTTTGGAGAAGCCAGACTGGTATTTCTGTCCAACTTATCTAACTTTTAGAAACAGCAATATTCTTTTTCAGGATCTCTCATAAAACAGCTCGTAGGTTTCAGACAAGGAGATCCTAACCTCATACAATCATTAGCATAGGGACAGTCAAAGCTCTTATCCCATTCTAAGTGCTCCTGACTGATTTCAGTGCATATCACTGTTTCAATGCTGGGAAAAGTCATAGAAAGGAAAGAGATATGAGGAAATCTCCCTCACCTAGATGTTCATTTAGTGTGGCACCTTCTTAGAAATCCATGGATATAGAGAGGCGAGATAGAAGAGAGAAGTGAAGTGGCAAAGTCTGAGGGGATTTGTGGAAATGGGAGATTTCCACAAAAATCTATATTTTTGTGGAAAATATAAATTTTCCACAAAAATATCCATATATATATATATATAGTTAAGGTTGAAATGATCCTTACCCCTCAGGATATTTAGGTCTAAAAATAATTTTCCTGACATGAAGAAGTTTGTTTCTGATTTGGAATGATGCAGGTAGCTCTCAAGACAACGTAAAATGACTACCAATTGTACTAATTCTGTTTTCATATTTTGGAAAGATAATATAATAAATACCTTTATCAATAGCAAATGGAAAACCTTTACTGGGATTGTAGCTTTTTTTAAAATAATTTTTAAGAAGCTATTTCAGTGTCAGTGCATTCTGTAACAAACAAATATACCAAGAGATTTTGAAGAAAATGACTGCCCAAAGGTGCAGTCGACCAAAGCTCCGGTGCGCTCATGGATCGCCCACATTCCTGCCTGGATTCACCCCACTTAGCGAGGACCATGCTGCTAATGCATACTGCAGCTATAATGTCTGTATGGCTTTCATAAAAATATGTTTTTTTTTTTACATATTTGTTAAAACTGTCACCAGATTATCTGTATCATGATACAACATGATACAGATAATCTGGGAAAAGAAAGAGATCTCTGATTGCCTCCTGATTTTACGTTCACGAGATCAGTCAACTTCGGGCTCAAGGTGCTAATGGCGGAGAATCAACTCCGTCATTAGATAGTAAAAACGGAAAACCGTTTTTACCATCGTTATTGGTGGCCATACTAACATAGTGACAATTTCACCAAATATTTGAAGAAATGTTTTTTATTTATTTATTTAATAAAAGTGAGACTATGGAGAAGGGGCTTTAGTTTTGAACAAGGCACTTTTCCTTTTAGGAAAGGTACTGCTGATTTATGGTCTTCTTCGTTTTTAAAAAGGCAGTTTAAAAGTTGAATGGTTTTGAATCTCTGGGCTGCCAAGATTTCTAAACTTGAACAAGGCATTCATTGCTCCTAGCAATCTTTTAAAACATGGTGCTATCATTTTTCCTCCACTGGCTTTTTTTTTTCTTTTCCATTTTTCTAGTTATAAAGTCCTCCTTCCTCTATTTTAAAAAGCATGATACCTCATTTTGCTAAACCTGCCTCTAACTATTGATATATTTGTAATTTTCTTTACTCCACACACAAAATGAATAAAATTTTTTATCATGATTTTTTTATGAAGAGTAAGTTAGAGATGGAGTCCTTTTTTTAATAAGATATCCTGTGAAGGGGATGTGAGTGCAGTTCTCCTTGGAATAGTTAAGAAATCATCCTGCTTATAAGAAAGAAAGGTGCTTTAGGGAATGGCCATAATTCAATAGCACAGTGGAACGTCTCCAAGCAGTACCCTACTTACACATGTTGAGAGTGTGAGTGATGCACTGTGTGGTTTGCCCGTTATATTTTGACATGAACTGGAATTGAGCGATGGAAGCTTAACTAAGTATTCCATTACACTGCAAAAACACAAAATCTTACCAAGTAGTTTTAGCTTAGTTTCTAGTGCAAATATCTTGGTATGCTTGAAATAATACAAAACTAACTTATAAGTAACTTTTAAACAAAATATAAAGGCCTGTTTTGAGTCAGTAATTTCTTAATATTGACAAAACTGTACTTGCTCTATTTGACAGATTATTTCACTTATAGCATGGAAAAAATGTTTTGTTTTAAGTGGAACTAGCACATTTTCATCAATATAAAGGACACAATTTGTTGGCATGCCTGGTAAAATGTGTAAAAAGCCATAAAGGTAGTTTATTTATTTATTGCAGTAGTGTAACCTTGAAAATGTAACAAAAATCACACTATTGCATGTCTGATTTTTATTTCAAGGGACCAAAAACACAGAATGTCATGAGAAAATAAAGTTTCATCATCACCTTACAGTAGCTATGTTGACATGTGCAAAAAATTTGTATAAGATTAAAATGTATTCTGATGAAATAATCTAAATGTATCATTTAAAGGGTCATGGTCATGATCAGTGCACCTAAGCACTGATCATGACCAGTGCTTAGATGCACCAGGCGTTATACAGAGTAGAAGCTCTGACTTGCAGATTTGTAAAATTTCCTAAAAAAATATAAAAGAAGTTGTACTTCTGTCTGTCTTGAACCTATAAACCTTCAAACTCAGCAAAGTGTTCGTTCTGTGTCTTCTGAGTGCCCAGAATGGAACCGCAGCAGGTTCTAATGCCAACATCAACACATGCTGGAGGAAATAAACATTCTTCAAAGTTTTGCCCCTAACAGACCAATCAAAATGTGACTGCATGAAGTATGTGGGCTTAGCATTTGAAAAGAAGAGCATCATTCAGGAAACATTGCAAAATAAAAGCATACTTGCTAATGTTCTTTAAAAAAAAATAATGCTAGAAAATAATTTGTATTAAGATGACACTGTTTTTGTGATTGTTTGAACCCAAAATCTGTTTTTGTTCCTATTTTTGTCTTTTGAACTCCATGTCCTCCTAATTGTGCTAAAACATACCTTCCACTCAGACTGATTTGCAGCACTGCATGGACGGAAAGGGTGCCAAGTACAGCTGGTCTGCATGATATGGAGCAGGAGTCAGTCAGTGCAAAGATATCAGAAGCCATCTGTTTTCAGAAAAGTTAACACTGCAAGCAAAGGCAGTTTTAAATTTGATAAAATATCTGATTGGCTTCCTGAGTTGTTAGAATCTACTTCATCTCCTCCTCCTGGGCCCACTCCATGCCGCTCATTTCTCTACAAGGTAATAAATTTGCTATGTACAGTATTATTCTTCCTCCCCTTACTCACACTTTTTCTACTATGTTCCACACTTTATATTTCAGCCATGGGGTCACTTGACAGATATAGATGCCTTTCATTGTATTTTTTTTCTCTGCAACCCTCCCTGATAGCTGCTTGGATGACTGCCGGGAGTGAGCGCAAATCCTCCAGCTTTATCTGTTGGCTGGCAGAGGTCCCCTAAGGATCACAGAGCAAGGAACAGCATGAGTGAAAAAACACAATATATGAAGTGTGGAGAAGGACAGGTGATGGTGCTTTAATGACTAAACTGGAAACTTTCCCCACCCTGAACTCTTCACTCTGCTAATGCAAGGGCATAATTTGCATAGTCAGTCAGTCCTTTGACGCTTTAACTCCAGTTCCTAAGGCTGTAACACTTCCAGTAGCACAACCTTTTAGAGGAGCCATGCTGCGTCCTTTTCAGGCTGCAGGAGGTGGACATAACAAAATCAAAACATTGTGAGCATCATGTTTGAAACTCGTGAATTTGTTCTACTTTTAAATCACTTTGCTTAAGATATCAATGATACAGATTTAACACAGATCCAAAGTAACAAAAAGGTTCAAATTTAGAATATGTTTGCTTGCTTCAGGTCGATTCCTGGAAGAGAGCTGCGTTTATGATCCTTGCTTTCAACAAAATCTGTAAATACCGTTTTTATGTCAATTTATAAACATTGTTGATTTCTTTTTATTGCAGCAATATGATTCTCAAAAGATTCAGATAACAACTAAGCCTGTCACAATAAACAATAAATCAATTAAAGAGAAGTCAGGAAGTACTGTACCAACTTCTGTTTCTCCCTTGTTTTTATAATCATAGTGAAACTTTTCAGTGCCTTGTACATAATGTTGTTCTTCTGACCATATTGTGAGCAGATCTTCAATAATTGTTGAAGACTGGCACTACATGGACTGAATAACTAGACCATCAGCATACATGAGATGGTGAATTATGGTCCCACCAACAACACATCCTGTCCCACAATTTTGTAGCTCCTTTGATAAAACATCCATGTATACATTTAAAAGAAGAGACATGATTTGTTCCTTATTTTGAAAATATATTATTATTATTATAATTATATTAGTTGAAAAGGGTCTCAAAATGACAATAATATTGTTTCTTGCTATAATTTCTGGGGCAATTTATCGTCCAGGAAAATGTATTATTGTGACAGACTGAAGAGAGCATTAAGTGAAGTTTTGATGTGGTTTCATGGTTTCATGGTGGTGTTCATCCTGTGGAAAACATAAAAAAATTCTTTGATGATTTGGTTTGACAGAACCAGTGAAAAACCATTTCAGACACCAGCCCTGGTTTACCACTAGAGTCTCTGCAATGACAAAGCTCCAAAATAGATGTGCTTTAAGCTCTTTAATGTTGACTTTGTGACCTGATTTCATGAATTTCAGCAGTGAACAAACATTTGGGTTCTATCAGTGAACACATAGATAGATCTTTTTCTTTCTGTCTTAACTAAAGGGACATCTTAATTATTTTGCACCCCAGGTAATCTAGAGAGATTGAGCTTTACTAAACATGGCCTGTAGCAGTGCTTCCCAATCATAATTCTCAGGACTGTTTACTTTATGTTAATAGAGCTGTGTTAGTGGTTGAATTACCTCATTGGCATGTCATCAAGTAAGAGTACTTTGGAGCAGAGAATATCTGAAAACACAGGAGGCTGTAATTGCCAAGAACCAAGACTAAAACCCCTATTTTTTTAATCGGTAATTTGTTCTGCAGTTTTCACTAAAGGAATGATTATGCAGTGCTTTGTAAGGAAAGCACAGTAACATAGTTATCCGACAGATATACACTGAAGCAATAACACAAAGGATTGCTTTTTTACAGTGTCATCTATCGCTAAACAAATATTAATGCAAACTCTTGAGGTCCACAGAAGGTCATCCAGTAATCAAAAGGCGATGAGAAGAAATGACTTTCATGTTTGTTAATTGAATCACATATGAACAAAATGGGCAATCTAGGTAAATAGTAATAAGATACATCACCAAACACATTGTCCATAGAAATTTTATAAAATAAAATTTGAACACTCATTTCAAAGAGTGACTTTCCAAGACACATAACTATAATAGTATTACTTTACACAGATTGTTAGGATCCTGAGTTGTTTTGAGGTTTGTTTATTTTGTGTTCATTAGTTTCTTTCTTAGATCAGTCTTGTTTCTGTTTTTCTTTAGTTCAGTCCTTCCTTAGTGATTCTAGCTTATGTTTATTTCTTGTGTTTAGTTATTATTTGTTACTCCAGTTTAATTGTGTTTCTTAGGTTTAGTTATTCTTTAGTGTTTTAGTCCACTTGAATCTCTTGTGTAATTTCTGGGCATGAAACCAAACTGCTGCTCACTGATCTTAGCCTCACTTTAACAACTCCCTGCACTTCATTATGTGCTCATCAACTTTATCCCTCTGTAATTACTACAACTTTGTACGTCCCTTTGGTCTTGAAAATCATACCAGCATGCTCCTCCCCCAGTCACTCAACTTCGTCTTACTCTCCAGAATGCTGTCAAACTAGCTGGTCCAAAACACCACTGTGCTCTCTACCAGGCATCTCCATAACTGTACAGTTGTGTCATTTAGACCAAATGTCTTTCTATACTTAATGCTCTTCAGAGCAGCATCTAGCTCCATCCTTACTAATTTTCCTTCCTTCCTTCCTTTTCTTCCGTTTTTCATCCCCTGTCCTCCTCTCTCTCTCATTTTTCTCATTCATCAGCTGCCCAAAATTCTCCTTTCTTTTTTTAATGCTTTAGCTTTTATCAGCCTGACCTGTAGCCAGTACCTCTCTAGCTTGTAGAGAGGGATAGATCATTTTAACCTTACTTATTGTCTGACCTTCTCGCATTACTCTTCAGAATCCTTCTCCTTCTGAAGAGCAGAAGGCTTTCCCGCTGCTCTCTTTCGTTCTTTGAATACTATCCAGCACCCCATCATTCCACTCCAGCTTTTCTTGTCTTCTTTCCTCTGATATGAACTTCCTTCACTCACTTTCCTCCCAATTTGTCTCACCACCTTAGCCGTCCTTTCTCAGTCCTCTTGTCGTGATCCAGTTCCCTTCCTCAGCTCCGACCTGAATGTTTTGCAACTTTTCTTCTCCAGTTCCAACTATCTAATCCTCAGGCCTGTCTGTACTCTATTCCTCTTCTTTGCTTCCACTTTCATCCTACACACTACCCCTCTAGGCTAATTTGCATGACTCTCTCTGTACTACTTTGTGATCCTTACCCTCTTTAATGTGACATTTCCTGCAAAGGATATTGTCCACCTGTTTGTGACTCTATGTTCCTGCGTCTTCTTAAAATATGTGTTGATCACCTTCATTTCCATCCTCTTTGCAAAATCCATAACTATCTGTTCCTCTGACATAAGAGCTGCTGGATTTTTTTTCTTGCTATAGTCATTTTTTCATTTATTAGAAGAAACAATAATGGAATACGGGTCACCCATTTTTGTAAAGGCATCATGTATTTAGTCAAGTTTAATGAATGAATGCAGTCAGTGGATGCTTTTCAGTAAAGACAATGGATGATTGTGGTTCTATGGATTAAAAATTAAAATGAAAGCAAATAACATGAGTAATAAAAGACAATGTAAATATTTTTTTATAAATAATTGAAATAACACAGGTCTTGACATTTAGCTCTTACTCATATGGTTCCCAAATCTCATTGTTGTTTATCTTCAGTTTTGGTGTACACTGTGAGTCCGTGCTGTTCTAATTGCCTCAGTGCAGCTGTTCTAACCAGGTAAATTGTGGCACAGAGCAGAAGTGATTTGTTAACTCTGATGTTGGATATCACGTTTGCCTGGTGTTTATTACACCCCAAAGCCACAGTGAGTCGCAGTAGATCATTTAAGGGGAGCGGCCTGATGGAGAACCTCATCCCATCTAGCCTCTAATGTGTCTGCTGAAGCTATCAGCCAGCCTGAATGTTTTCTTCAGAAAGAAGGCCGCACTGTCATTCTCCAGATCTGTGTCATTTGTTGGTTTTGGCTATAAGTGAATATTGAAAGAAGATGTTTTCTTGGCCACATTGTAGGCCCTCCCTTTAGGCACTCCTCTAAACCAGTAAAAAGAGACAAAATCAGAAGATTTAAAACATACACAGAAATTCAAATGTGAAACCTTTCAGCGTAGGTATAAACTAAATGTAACACCTTTAGTATACAGTTTGTATACAGAGTTTCACTTCTGCTTTTTGAACATTTCTGAGAGCTCACTGAAAACCACTAAAATCATTTCATGTAAGCTCAAGTGGAGTGAGTGGGCACTGTTACTCTGGCTTTACGTTAAGATGGAAGCTTTGTGGGCGGAGAGTCGATCATTGTTGGAGCTGAAGTGCACTCACAGATGCACAAAATCATCTATTTACTTTGCACACCACACTTGTTTTAATGCTGTACACATAACACATAGATGAAAGAGTTTCTTATCAAAGTGGTTCATACCAACAATTTCAGTTGAACCCTCAGTCAGTGCTTGAGAACATTTTGAGTTTTTCTGTGGATGTGGATGTTATGAGTGTGGATGAACAGCATCCCCATTGGATGAAGTGATGACATTATTGTCCTAGGGCTGGACATTATGTCCAACTCCATATGTATTTTGACAACTTCTTAAAAAATGTATAACAAAGATTTTGTGTTGTGCTATAATCTAATTTGAAAGATTTTCCTTTTTGTTTTGTGAAGCCTCAACTGTCGCTTTTCTCCAGATTTTCTCTAAATTACAAAGTAAATCATTGTAGAGCAGTGCTTCTCAATTCCAGTCCTCAGGCCTCCCTGCTCTTCTTGTTTTAGATGTGCCTCTACTCCAGAACAGCTGATTCAAATGATTGCATGACCATCAAGTACTGCAGAGGCCTGTTAATCACCAAAATATTCAATCAGGTTGAATGGCATAAGGGAAATACCTAAAACATGCAGGACAGGGGGGCATGAGGACAGCAATTGAGAAACGCTTCAGTTAATAAATCTCATTTGAAATTCACATCCTGTAGAGTTGAGCTCATTGTCAATGTTCATGTGATAATGTTGCTCAAATGAGTCTTTTACAAGCTCACAGCATTATCAGGCACTTATTTATATATTTCAAAGATAATCTTTTAGGATTTCCTTTTAGTGTTGATTGACTGAATTTATGGTCTTTTGATGGTTGATCATATTATGTTCCACCTTTCCTTCCCACCGATGGGTAAAGTTTTTTTTTTCAGACAATGCATCGAAATTCTGCTGTTTCTTTATATTATAATGTAATGATTAGCAATTTGTATTGCTGTATTTTTGAGACTTTTTATCTTAAGGAGTTAACTTTTTGCTCTCTGTGTAAAATGCTATGATAAACAAATAAAACAAAGTGTAAAATCACAAACAAAATAGCTACTTCCAAAAGGTTAGCATGTTAGAAAGGTTAGCATCATGAGCCACCTTAGACATATATATTCAATCCTCCTTCCCCTACTCCACTCAATTTATTGTTTTTCCCTTTTCCTTTTCAGAAATCTCCAAATGTCACAGAAATGTTTCCCTTTTGTGCCTGCAGCCATCGTAGGCCAACTGCTGCTGACATTTCATGTATTTCTTTCAGTGCTACCAACGATTAATGGTGACCTTTGCCTGTGTGGTTGAAAGCAGGTGATCTTCTCCAACCTGAAGAAATAAAGCTATCAGTGTTAGAATTTAAAAAGTCAATTTAGAGCAGTTCACCCTTATTATCCTTTTGTTGTAACCAAATGTTTCATGTATTCATATCAGCGCAAAGCCATTGTGAAGACCCCACATTGCACTTGGATGGGTGTAGGGGGTGTCAAACTCCAGTCCTCAAGGGCCGCTGTCCTGCAACTTTTAGATGTGCCTCTGCTGCACCACACCTGAAAAGAATAATTAGGTCATTAGCAAGGCTCAGGAGAACCGATCTACACAGGGAGGAGGTAATTAAGCCATTTCATTCCACTGTTTTTTACCTGTGGCACATCTAAACACTGCAGGACAGCGGCCCTTGAGGACTGGAGTTTGACACCCCTGGAGGGTCATCAGTGCTTTTTAGTTGCACATCTGACCAGATGGAGGAAGACTGTGATGGCCTCTATGCTGTGCACTATTGTTAAAGCACTTTGATGGATGTACTTGGTGTCATAAATTGGAGTTGTAGGTGAGGACTGATGCGGCTAGACCCAGGGTTGAGGTGCAAAAATTATGGTTTTAATGATAATAAACAAGGTGTACAGAAGTCCAGGCAGCACAGGTGAGCAATGAGACTAGGAACTCAGACACTGGTAGCACTGGAAACAAGACTGGAACATGACATGCAACAGTGACATCTAAGACAAGGACCTGACAGGGAACAAGAGACACATGTAGGAGTAAATACACAGGGAAGGTAATCAGGTGAAACAAGGGACAGCTGGGGGCAATCAAAGGGAAGACATGGCAACACAAGAACTAATTAATACAGAGAAAACCAAATCCTCACACTTGGGAGGCTCTTAGCCCCATTAGATGCTGCCTGAAGGGTAAACGGTAAAGAGAGCTGAGACCTTAAGTGATCTCACATCAGAATGGATTAGATATGATTTTAATTCACTGATCAACTCTATTTATTTTTTCTTTGGAACATTGATTATTTTTAATGGATTGTCCCTTCTATAAATGCATGAACACGCATTTTGTATGTGGCTAATTTATTTATGGAGAATTATGTAAAAGCAAATAACTCAAACCTACATTACCTGCGCTACATTACACACTCCTCACCTTAAATTAATAATTAATTTAAATAAAAACAATTTATTCCAGTAACTTAATTCGCAAAGTGAAACTGGTCACATTTAATGTAGAATCTTTTTAAGCCTTTATTTTTGATAATTACGGGGATTTCCTGCTTATAGCTGATAAAAATTTGTAGGATTAGAAAATTAAATCAGACCAATTAAAACTGTTTTCAATACAGAAATATGAGCAGTGGCGCAACTGCACATTATTCAGGTGGATTCGAAAACATAAATTGGCGCCCCCCCCCGAAGGAAGGAACGTCAGCGTAGAAAACATACGCTCGCTTCCCCCCCACCCCCCTGAGGCGAGGATACGTTTAGTGTGAAACTCACGCTAGATTTACCTCATTGTGTGCGTAAGGTGAAGGAGCGTAAGGCGCGCTGAAGTGTATGGGAAAACATAATCGGCACCCTCCAGACAGGGTTTTGGCGCCCCCTCTGGTGCTGCGCCCCTATGCGTTGCATGCGCTGCATACCCACTTTTTGCGCCACTGAATATGGGCATAATGAAAAGTATGTTTAATACCTGATTAAAGGTAATTTTCATTTCATTTCATATTTTCAAAGCATCTGACAATACATTAGAATGTGCCTCATTGGAGCACATTCTAATGTATGAATTATGGCTGTAGGATTTATAGAAGACGATGACAACCTGTAGTTTTCAGTTTGAGGACAGAGAAAAAACAGTAAACATCTAGCTCGTCTTATTAACTGCTTTAAAGCTTGTCGGGTTTATTTGACTGCCAGGACTACACGTGGCAGAGCGCTGCTTTGAGAGCAGTCACAATAATAACACTTTATGCATCTACTTCGAACATCAATGGAGAAAACATTTTCAATAAAAATCTTTTCTACGTTTAAAGTGCCATGAATTAAATAAAGTTAATACAATTTACAGCGTCCTCTATGCTAATAAAAATGCAGTGTGAATTCTGGGTACATTGTGTGTTCAGGCTGCACTGCTACTGTACTGACAGCATTTCATACAGAGAACATTGTGAGGATTTTGGTGAGACTGTGAAGAATTAATAAATGTGAAAAGCTCTGCTGCAACCTGTAATAATAGTTACATTGTTGTTGAAGTTGAACTGTCAGATGGGATGAATTTGTCCATATACAGTTACATATTGTCACCTTCCTAAAATAAGGCCTGGGGTCATTTCTTGCCAAAAGTAATTTTCTGCCTCTTTTGGAAACAAAGAAGCGGTAATTTTTATTTTTTATTTTTTACCTATATGACAGGATTTTAGGAATGTGACAACATAGGTATAAGTATAGGTAGCAAAAATTACATTTACCTGGGTGGCATTATTTTATATCGAAATTCCAATAGGTTGTCTTGAGATTATTTTCTGTGTTCTTTATGTCTCAAGAAGAACAACATATAGTTTATCCGCAGTTAGTGAAGATCTTTTCACTTTTTCACGAAACTGTTTGAGAAGTGGGATAAGTTTCTTTCACCTTTCCTGGACTTCCTTTGGATATTGGTCATTCATCCCGTAAGTTCCTTTTAATTCCCATTCACGACTTTTAATTAATTCCTTTTGCTTAAAATGTTCCAATTTGGCCACAATGGGTCTCGGTTTGTTGGAGTTTTTAGTGCTGATGTGAGTTGGTGCTATAGATCACTATTTGTGGCTGTGTCTGATGAACACAATGAACACCTTAGAGCATAGAGTCTGAGATACTCTACTGTGAAATACACGCACATGCACACGCACACACACAAACACACACACACACACACACACACACACACACACACTTTTATATATATATATATTTATATATATATATATATATATATATATATATATATATATATATATATATATATATATATATATATATATACTATATATATATATTTGTGTGTGTG